>NC_062572.1:53468878-53768878 GCF_022837055.1 Prionailurus viverrinus
GTGGATTATCCTTTTTTTAAAATTAAATGTTCTGGTAGCTAGTCATTTTATATTATTGCCATATTTAATATACATAAAATATAGTTACAATAAAAATGGAAGACTAATAAAAAGAGAGTCTCTTTGAATTACAGAGACAGAGATTTTTCAGAAAGAGTTCTTGAAAACAACAGACTTTTCCAAACACATCTAAAAATTAGTTTAAAATTTAAGTGAATTAGGGGCACCTTGATGGCTCAGTTAATTAAGTGTCAACTCTTGATTTCTGTTCAGGTGATGATCTCACAATTCATGAGATTGAGCCCCACATCAGATTCCATGCTGACAGCACAGAGCCTGCTTGGGATTCTTTCTCTTCTTCTCTCTCTGCCCTTCCCCCCAAAAAACCAAAGAAATAAATTTAAAAAATTAAGTGAATTATGCTACTTAGTATGTAAAATATTTCTCTAAAGCTACTTTCAAAGGAAAAACATGTTGTGGTATTATGGATGCAATTTCTTTAAATAGTAAGGAGAGCTACTATATTTATAAATTATTTCCATCCAGACAATTGTTTGAACAACTTTTACTAGCACTTAACAATGTGTTGCTACCTTAATGGCACAGAGCAATGGATTGCAATTTTGTGAGTTTGTATTGATAAATATGTCATTTACCAGTGGTTAGCAACTAATTTTCAGACCTTCCTAATGCAAAGCATATCCCATTAAGTTTAAAAATTCATTAACATTTCCATGCGCCAGATGGCACAATGTAAAAAATGTTTGAAGTACCCACCAATTAAAACTCTTAAACATATAATAACCTAGCTGGCAATTTGTTATATATATTGCATGTTAGAACACCACAAAATGCTGGCTACATAATATCCATCTGTGAATATATTGAATTTCTAAAAACATAAGTAAATAGATCAGGCCTGGGATAAACTCATTTCTGATTTCTAAAGACTACAGATACTTCCATTTAATTCTCTAAAGTTACAAGGCGCACAACTGCATTTCTAACTGATTGGAAAAGCTCAGAAATATGTAGACACCAAGAATTTAAAAATTTATCTTCAGAGACCAACTGGATGATTTGCCTAGGAATAGAAAAGCATTAAAAAAAAGCAGTGCTCTTATAAATATCCTATTAGAGGAAGTATGGTTTTGAATAAGGAAAGCAATCACAAAAATGCTAAATTTCAAATTTAATATAGTTTTTTATGGGCTAGATTTTAAATCTGAACAGTAATTCATTTGAGTCTACACTGATTATATTCACCAAAACAAATATACTATCTCTGTACCCATGGCAATCCACAGATTACCTCAATTATCTAGTTAAGAAATGTTGCTTATCTAAGACGTATTTGAATGATTTGGGAATATGCTTTTCACTCTATGCATTACTCAGTCCCCTTTTTATCATTAACTAAAGTAGTTTGCCTTTTAGCCCTATATTACTAGGTGAAAATGTCTGCCTAAATTCAGAATATGTTTGATAGCCTTAAATCCTCTGCTTCACTTAAATGAAGTGTTGAATAGATATTAAAAACTTCCTATATTTTAGGCAGAGCCAATCTATTTTGAAGATGAAAGTTTCTTCATCTCTAACAGGAAACAATTTATGAAAATAATAAAACAATTTAACTGTCTACTTACGTTTAAGATCTACTAGACAATGTGCCCTCATTTTTAAATTTTACTTCTATAACATACCTCTGCACTAGATTTTATTATGCCAGTTTTACAGATAAAGAAACTGAAACTCAGGAAGGTTATATAACTTGCTTAAGGCCACAGAGTTAGTAATTTGAAAAGGTAAAATTTAAAGCCCGATCTAATTCCCAAAAGGTGCTTTTTGTAAAAATGGTCTCTAGAGTCAGATTATCTGATCTGGAAGCCCAGATGACAACTATGAGCAGCATATCTTTGGGCAAGATACTGGGCAGAAATCTCTAGAACCATGATTCTGTTTAAACCTATACTTTATCAGTATGTGGCAAATAGCATAAACTTACATTAAAAGACAACTCTATTGTTTTTTTATAAGAGATAGACACTAAGAATTTTAGTTTGGTTGGAAAATAGAACATTCACATAAAAGGGGCTTTAAATATGTCAAATCATAAATATATGCTGATGTATGTGTATACACACACATACAAAAGCTCTAGAGAGATAGAAATACTGTTTTCAGGGGCACCGGGGTGGCTCAGTTGGTTAAGCATCCAACTTCAGCTCAGGTCATGATCTCACACTCCATGAGCTCGAGCCTCACGTCAGGCTCTGTGCTGACAGCTCAAAGCCTGGAGCCTGCTTTGGATTCTGTGTCTTCCTCCCTCTCTGCTCCTCCTCTGCTCATGTTCTCTCTCTGTCTCAAAAATAAAGAAAAACATTAAAAAAATTAAAAAAAGAAATACTAATTTCAAATGACTGCAAAAGAATTAATTGAAAGTCTATGGAAGCACTTGAATTAATAGCATGAATTAAAATTTAGTGAATTAGAAAATTAAATTCTTGGATTATTTTCCTAGATCATAATTGTCTTAAAACATAAGCCATTTGTAAAATTAAAAACAAATCCAGTATACTAAGAAATAGTGCAATTTGAGTATTGCTTACTTCACTGATTATAATACTAACATAGTATTATATATTAGTACATTAATGTACTAATTATTAGTGTAAGTATAATAATATTAGTGTATTAATACTAATATAGCATTATAGATAGTATTAAACTAAGAAAAAACTTATGTCCTGATGTAGTATGTAAATAATTATTTCATTCCTTGACTTAGCTACAGACTGTATTTGGAAAAATTCCAATAGTGTGTTATAAGCCCTATCCTTTCAAATATGCCATTCATGTATGATAGAAAAATAATCTCAAACTAAACTATTAGGAAAATTTAGGAAAATGGATAAAAAAATATTATTTTGTAACTCAAACTCTAAATATTGGTCACATTTACAAAAATCATTTTGGTAACATGTATGAGATTTATATGAAACTACAATAAAATCTCAATTTGAAGCATTATTAAATCATTGACAGTTTGATAGTTCCATTGATTACTGATATGATGTCATGATTAATTTTAAGACAGAAAAAAAAATCAGTTGTAACCAAAAAATTCAGATGGTTTTGATTCAATGGAAAATTTGTATCTAATTTAACCCCATCAATACCAGTTCATAAACTTGATCAATATATTATACATAATTATTTAATGAAATATTGCCTAGCTAGCTAATCTGCCTTTCCCAGAGTTCCTGGAAATAACTAAAGCCATACTTAATTTAAAAAATAAAGAATAGGGGCGCCTGGGTGGCGCAGTCGGTTAAGCGTCCGACTTCAGCCAGGTCACGATCTCGCGGTCCGTGAGTTCGAGCCCCGCGTCAGGCTCTGGGCTGATGGCTCAGAGCCTGGAGCCTGCTTCCGATTCTGTGTCTCCCTCTCTCTCTGCCCCTCCCCCGTTCATGCTCTGTCTCTCTCTGTCCCAAAAATAAATAAACATTGAAAAAAAAAATTAAAAAAAAAAATAAAATAAAATAAAATAAAAAATAAAGAATAAAACAGGAGCACCTGGGTGGCTCAGTCAGTTAAGCATCTGAGTCTTGATTTAGGCTCAGGTCATGATCTCTTGGTGGTGGGATCAAGCAGGGCTTGATAATATCCCAATGACTTATTTATTTTATGATGGGAAGTTTGCACCCTTTGTCCCTTTTCTCTCATTTGCCCACTCCTCAATCCCCCTCCTCTCTGGCACTCATGAATCTGTTTTTTGTATCTATAAGTTTGTATTTATTTTTTGATTGTTTATTTGTTTGTTTTACAGATTCTACACATAAGTGAAATTATATCATATTTGTCTTTTTCTGTCTGACTTATTTCATTTAGCATAATATCCTCAAGTTCCATCCATGTGGTTGCAAATGGAAAGATTTAATTCTTTTATTATGGCTGAGTAGTTTTCGTGTGTGTGTGTGTGTGTGTGTGTGTGTGTGTATCACATCTTCTTTCTCCTATCAGATGTTTATCCATTCATTCAATAATGGACATTTTGGTTGTTTCCATGTCTTGGCTTTTGTGAGTAATGCTGCAAAGAACATAGGGGTGCATATATCTTTTCGAATTAGTGTTATTTTCTTTAGAAAAATACCCAGAAGTGGAATTGCTGGACCATATGGTAATTCAATTTTTATTTTTTTGAGGAACCATCATACTGTTTTCCATTAGTGACTGTACAGATTTACATTCACATCAAGAGTGAAGAGGGTTCTCTTTTCTCCACATTCTCTCCAACACTTGTTATTTCTTATCTTTTTGATAATAGCCATTCTGACACGTGTGAGGAGGTATCTCACTGTGGTTTAAATTTGCATTTCCCTGATGATTATTGATGTTGTTGCACCTATTCATGATCTGTAGGTTGTACTGAAATTTTTTAACAATAACAACAAAACCTCACAGATATTTCTGGAAATCACACTTTTTGTAATAAGTGTAACTAACTTTACAGAGGCCAAACTTCACATGCTCATGTTCTTTATGCTTAATACTCTGAAGAATGACAGATATTTTAAGATCTTTTAAAATCCAATAATAAATTCTGAAAAATAAAGGTGAGGAAAAATTTATTTCTGATAAATTATAAAAAATTAAAATACGTAGGAAATCTTAAATACCTGGAAATATGTTCACATAATAACTAATCAGGTAAAATAATCTGTAGCACAATTTTGATCTAAAACTTTTAAGAATCTTTAGCAATTTTATTTATCAATGTGAGTGTTTAGGGGAAGAATGTATTTTCCAAACTGTCCTCAACAATACTTTTTACTCTATATCTTCTTCTTGAAACTTGACGTCCCCGTCAAGAGGAAGAGTGTATTACCCTCCTTTTATATACAGGTGGCCCAGTGGGGGTAATATTCTTGCAAAGATTGAAACTAGAGCCTCAATTGTGCTCTTCAGCTGCTCTGCCATGTTCTAGTTACAGCTATCTTCCTTCTCTTTTCCATCACCTCATTTTCTTATTTTCCTTGTTCTATAAAGGATGCTGATGACCCAGAAGAAGGTGTACTGATCTTAACTGGCTTCCCCCTACAGTAGTGCATATTGCCTTAGAATTCTAGATGTTGAACATGTACTGAACTGTATTAGTCATCATCTCCACTTTGGTTTTGCATCAGGTAAGTTCATGCTCAATCTTGCAACACTTGTACAGTGTAATATTGTGTGGAGTTTACCTTCTAAGCAAATATAGTGCCCCATATTAATATGTGGAGTCTAAAGTTATTATCATTTTTCTTTTCAATTAAATTGTCCCTAATGTAGGGGCGCCTGGGTGGCGCAGTCGGTTAAGCGTCCGACTTCAGCCAGGTCACGATCTCGCGGTCCGGGAGTTCGAGCCCCGCGTCAGGCTCTGGGCTGATGGCTCAGAGCCTGGAGCCTGTTTCCGATTCTGTGTCTCCCTCTCTCTCTGCCCCTCCCCCGTTCATGCTCTGTCTCTCTCTGTCCCAAAAATAAATAAACGTTGAAAAAAAAAAATTTAAAAAAAAAATTGTCCCTAATGTAATGGAAATAGTTTTGTGATTTAGTGGAGTTCAATACAGCAATGTAGGTTGAGACATCTAAACAACATTTCATAAATACAGATGCTAAGGTCATAAATATAGACCTAGTAAATCATATCCAAGGGTGGGGCATGAGTCAGCTTAAATAGTAGTTTCAAATGGTATTGTTGATTCTCGTTCTGGTTAAAAATTATCTTTTGGTGTAATCAATGTATTTGGGAACTTGGAAAAACCATAAACCATATCTCTTATGAATATCATGGGTCTAATGTAGAAGGAAGTAGTATAGAAGAACATTTCATCATTTATATGTATATGTATATGTATATATATATGTATGTATATAACTTTAAAAGAAACAGAGTTTTTAAAAATAATCGAATTGAAATCCACATAATATAAAATTAAAGTGAACAATTCAGTGTCATTTAGTACATTTGCATTATTACAAAATGACCATCTTGTTTACTCTTAATAGCCTCTTCATTCACTTGATGAAACTGATTCTGAGTATTCTAAGGCCTGTTTCTACTGTCTATATGTTTGTTCAGGGTCTTGAGGATTGTTCTCCTATTTAAAAAATTATAGAGAAAGGGCAGGCAGAGGAACAGTAATTCCACCCTTGAACTGACTCCTAGATGAAAGAGTTTAAAAGGCTAATTCTTAAATCCTTGTCCTTTTGACAAATTTTTGTCTTGCATTACCATTTCAAAACGTTATAAAGGGAAATGCCTGCTTCAACCCAAGGTGTAGTAACAGAGGCCAGATTTGCCCTGTCAGTCAAAACAAACAAAAAACAAAACACATGAAGCAAAGGTTTCAAGACAATTCTTCAGGGAATGAAGAACACTGATCCCTAAGAAATGATACACATTGAGGTGAGCCCTACGATTGTGCCAGCTTCTTGCCTTGAGGGAATTCCTGGAAAGGAGAACAGGGAGGCAAAATCCAGATAAAGCACAATGGATCACCTACGGAGATGGATCTAAGAGTCCAGAAAGCAAAGCAACTGGAGTTCACAAAGCAAAATATAAGAAAGGAAACTGCTACATAGAGAGAGAACTCCAGAGATTTTCAAAAGCTTCACCATAAACATTCAGCTGAGGGCAGTTCAGTGCACAAGTGTGAGATAACTACTCAAGGCCAAGGAAAAGAACAACTCAAAAGTATTAGAAGTAACAGTGGCTGGCCCTGATACAGGTTCGGTAAGAGTGCCTGTTCCCAACAGATGGATGGAAATCTTATGATGTGCTTTGGGCAGAGCAACAGAAGAAGAACAGAGAGAAGCTAACAGAGAGAGAGAGGTATCCTCAGATCATGTATTCTCAATAGAGGCAGTATCACCTCCAACAGGCTAAAAATCAATTTCTGATTTAAATTAATCAGAGTCAAGAAAATCTGAGATATCCCAATGTTTTATATACCTCTAATGAGTCACAGTATATAAATGGAAATACTGTATATTTGCAGCATTGACTTTCATGAAAGGAAAGAAATTAGGGAAAAAATCCCAAAACACTTCCTAGAGGATAATAAAAAATATTTAAGAAATATTGCCCTTAGGCTGACCTCTGCTCTGTTCTAACAAATATTAAAAGAAAGACTAGAAAGATTTAAACTATTGTAGGTAACTTAACTGCATGCTACAATAAAGCTTAAGAATATTTATAGGAATGCAAAAATACCTACCACACAATAAGAAAAAAAGATGACCAGAAATGCGAAGTAGTAAGAAAATTAAAAGTTTCTGCTTTTTAAAAGGCAATATTAAGAGAAAGAAAAGACAAGTAACTGGAAAAAAATATTTGCAAATCATATATCAGATAAAGAAGTTATCATCAGGGTATATTTTTTGAAAAAATCAAAAACACCGATTTTAAGAAAACGAATACCCCAGTAAAATATGAGCAAATTATTTGAATAGACACTTAACTAGAAAGATGATTGATAGATAGATAGATAGATAGATAGATGATAGAAGAATGCCAAATAAGCTAAGAATGTGAAAAAAAATGCTAATATCATTAGTTTTAGAGGATTGCAAATTAATAAAATGATGGAATACCAATGTATACTTTTTAGAATCGCTAAAAATTAGCAGACTAACTATACCAAGTTTAGGGAATTCAGTGGAAGATCAGGAGCTCTGATATAGTGCTGATAGGAATGCAAAATGATAAAACCAATTTGGAAATAAATTTGAGAGTTTACAAACATTAAACACAAACTTATAATATGATGATGCCTTTCCACTCTTAAAGCATTTTCCCAATAGAAGTGAAAGCATATGTCTATAAAAAGACTTGCACATAAGGTTGCAAGGCATCTGTATATATAAGTGTGTCTTGTATTGAATGAGTTTGGTTTGCATTCTGTATTGACATTGTCAGGATGCTCTAAATATCCTGCATTCAGGTCATTTTTTGAAAAATTACATAAATTCAACAATTAAAGCTCATTTTTTTTACCACAGTAACTTAAGTTTAAATACTTAAATCTCAAAACTACTTCAATTTATTTTTAGATTGTAACTTTATTAACTTTTAATAGTTCAACACTGTTTATGACCAGTTAGTTATGAGTTAGTAATTAGAGTGACAGATGCATTCATGTGGCCATGAGATAGTCAAAATAAATGTTTTCCAATTCTTGCATTACTTCCTATCATCTCAATTTCTGTTTTTACAAGTTTGAATGCCAAAGGGCCAAAACACAAGTATAAATTTCACGTTGAATATTCTGAACAGTAGACAGAGAAAAGGAGAAAAAAATGTGAAGCTCTTTGTGCATTGGCAATTTTTCACTCAATCTCAGAAGTCATGGGAAGTCAGATATAAATCAGCATATACTGGGTATATCACAGGTATACATAAGAGATGTATAGTTAACTTAACTTAACCTTAAGTTAACCTTAACTAGTTACAAAATGATTTTAACTAACAGTTCTTTTTAAGAGAAATTCAGATGAAGAAGATAAAATCATCACAGCAAAAGATGTGATGACCTTCCAAACTGCATACTACCATTGGTCTTCTAGCTCAAATGATTGTGTAAATACATGTCTACTAAAAGCATTTCATTACTCCAAAAGGGCAAGCAAATTTTCAAGTGCCTGGACAAAAAAACTGCAATAATGAACAGTCATTATTCCATACATTTATGGCATAACCAGGGTATAAGTAATCATAATGCAGAAAGGAAATTATGGTTTTGTAATATTTTTTTCATAAAAAGGTTAACTTATAAGTCTATTGCAAGTAAAATTTCTTTCAGATAATATTTCAGAAGCAATAGCAAATTTTTGCAGAAACTTATTAAAATTTGAGTTAATGAGAAAAATCATACTGTTTGTAGTAGTGACAATATAAATACAAATTTTGTAGATGTTTGTATGATGGTACAATATTTATTCAAAGTTGAAAGAAGGTATAGATGATTCTTTTGAAGCTGTTAAGGTGTCCTACCCATATTCTGCATAATGCTTCTCAAACAGCATCTGATGTCTTTTCTTTGGCATTGAAGTAATCGTCATGAAATACTACTCTGGTTTAATTTACATTGTTTGAACTGAGTAATTAAATGATATTTGTGATTTTCTTGATATTCTGTATTTTAAAAATTTTTGTGCATTCAAAATTCCATTGACTCTCTTAAATACATGAAATTGAAAGAAAAGCAAACTGTATTATTGAAATACTCCATTGCTTAAAAGAAATTGTTGAATGCGTTAAAGAAAGAATTGGCCAAAAAAAAATCTCCTTTTAAGTGTTAAGGCTGTCTTTAGAAGGGACAACATTACTAATAAAGAGAAAAATGAATTCCAACTTTAAGTGAATAAATATTATGGCATTTGCCATGACTATTTCTGAATAGATTTCATCCCTTGAAAAATTTAATTATTTTACCTGGATGTTGCTAAATACTTTTCCAGCATGGAAATAAATGAAATCATCACATGTGCTATTGGAGAGAAGGGAATAAACTTTATAGCAATGTTCTTTTTTTGTCAGTAGACAATATTTTTAAAAGTCTTGACCAAGGGATGCAATGGAATCCTGAGGACAGAAACACAAGCTATGTCTTGAACAATTATATTAAATGTAACAAAGACATTGTGATTTATAAAAATCAAATTTGAAGATTAATTCTCAAAGTTGTTAACTTTATGTCAGATGATGTAACATGCCAGCTCACAATACTAATGTGTAATGAATTTTCTCATTATAAATGTTCAATGGACACACACAAAAAATTAAGTTGGGTATAACCACTTACAGTGTAAATGGAAAATAGACCATAACTGCAAGGGCTTTTTTAGTTTATTTATTTAATTTGAGAGAGAAAGAGAGAGAGAGAGAGCAGGGGAAGGGAACAGAGGGGAGGGAGAGAGGGAGAGAGAGAATCCCAAGCAGGCAGTGCAGAGTCCGACACAGGGCTCCATCTCATGAACCATGAGATTGTGACCTGAGGCAAAATAAAGAGTCAGGCACTTAAACAACTGAACCACCTAGGCCCCCCTAACTGCAAGGTTTTGTATGCAAATTATGAAAAAAAAAAGTTTAAGAAGAGTGAAATCTGCAGAGAAAATTAAAGAAATTTGTAGTTTAGATCATTGTAACTTATTTAAAATAAACAAGAAATAATTTTTACTGTAGGCGCAATATTCTTCTTTTATGCCAATGCACATATGCATAGGCAATCAGAAATAATTCAAAAGTAACAGGGTGCCTTGTATTTTTATTTGCTAAATATGGTAACTCTATTTATACATGAATGTTCATAATAGCTTTATTTTCAGTAGTAAAACCTGTGAACAACCCAAGCGTCCATTGTATTAGTGTACTCTAGGTACCGTAACAAAATACCACAGATTGGATGGTTTAAACAACAGGAATTGATTTCTCACAGTTCTAGCGGCTGGGAAGTCCAAGACCAAGGTGCCCGCCAATTTGTTCCTTTTGAGAGCTCTCTTCTTGGCTTGCAGGTGGCTGCCTTCTTGTTACATCTTCACAAGGCCTTTTTTTCTGTGCCCACTGAAGAGAGAAAAAGCTCTCTGGTCTCTCTACTTATAAAGCCACTAATCCTATTGGATCTGAGCCCCACCCTTCTGACCTCATTTAACCTTAATCACTTCCTTAGAGGCCCTGTCTCCAAATACAGGCACACTGGGGATTAGGGCTTCAGCATATAAATTTGAGAGGGACTCAAACCTTCAGTCCACAACATCCATCAACAGATAAGTCAATAAACAAGCTGTGGCCTATCTACACAACACGATGTTGTTTGGAAACAAAAAGGAGCTATTGATATATGCTATCACAGGAATGACTCTCAAAGTAATTGTGCTGGTAGAAGAAAGTCAGACCAAAAAATACATACCACATTATTCCAGTTATCTGAAAATCTAGAAAGTGCAACTAACATGCAGTGATACAAGTAGATTAGTGGTTGCCTGACATTGAAGAAGAAAGATGTGGAAGTGTGGAAGGCAGGAATTATAAAGGAGCATGAGGAAAATTGTGATGGTGGTGCATGTGGTTATTATCTTGACTGTGGAGCTTATTTGTTGACGTATATTTGTTATGGTAACAAAACTGTTTTTAAAAAATCACTGTCAATCCCTGAGAACCACTGTTAACATTGCTGCCTGGGGTGTGGTCTCAAAGTGGGCCAGACTGATCTTTTACCAAGTTCCAGAGGCACAGGTCTGCATAAGCACTACTCAGTAGTTCTCTTGTGGCTTTCTTAGTCAAAAACAGCACATCCCCTAGGCAAAACACCTGTTGCCTTTATGGGTTTTTCACTATAAAGTTAAATCATGGGATTCTTTCTAACTGACACAATTTCACCAGAGACAATTGGGATTTGAATACTTTGGGAAACTTTTGAATATAAAGAAGATTGTTTATTTGAGAGATCATTTACAACAAAAAGAGGAAAATCAGCCTATGTCATTGTCTGCATTCTTTACTCAGTATGAGGAGGCTTCCAAATACAAGTTGAACTCAAACATTGGCTCACTGATTAATTCTTTATTTAACACCAATGAAGTCTGTTAATACTTCAAATTGCTTCATTTGTCAATCTCCCCAAATGGTGTACCCTTCCTTGATCTTTCTTCTCTTTAATTTTTTCTCCCCTTTCCCTTTCTGAGCCAGTTACTACCTCAGTGTTCCCCAAGAATATACCCCCCCCCCCCCGCCCAGGGAAAAGGTATTGGTTTCAGTAAACTTAGATCCCTATGCCATTGTTAAAGACTTCCTAAACACCAGGACTTAAGGGAAATTATTATTTAAGAGTTCAACTTGTTCTAGGTTCAGACCCTCTAAACTTTATTGATATATACCAATTAGAATATCTTTGGATAGGGGCGCCTGGGTGTCTCAGTCAGTTAAGCAACCGAATCTCGATTTCAGCTCATGTCAGGATCTCATGGTTCATGAGATTGAGCCCTTTGTTGTGTTGGGGCTCTGTGCTGACAGCATGGAGCCTGCATGGGATTCTCTCTCCCCTCTCTCTGCACCTACCCCATTCACCCTCTCTCTGTCTCTCTGTTTCATAAATAAATACATACATACATACATACATACATAAATAAATTACAAAAAGAGGAAGAAGAATATCTTTGAGTACACTAAAGTTTTACAGCAATTAGATTGAGAAAAGTTAATTGTCATAGGCTTGTATATAGTTATGGCCTTGGTGCTGGTGATGATCTCATGGGTGTATAGTTACGCCCAAATTCATCAAGTTGTATATGGATAGCTTTTTTCATATCCATCATACCTCAATAAAGTGGTTTAAAAAATAAGTAAGAGCTAATGCATTTTTAAGGAACAATAAAAAAATTAAAGTTAAAAAATGAAACATTTATTTTAATTAAAACATTCACATATTATGTGTATATAATATGCAGATGTAGAAGGTGATATATGTGTATTATGTATAATACATTTGATATACATAAACACAGTTATCCAACAAATAGAGAACAAATGTGGTATAGTGGTAAAAGACCATACAATTGGCATTAAAATATGAGTTCTGACACTTGCAAACCTTACTAGGTTCAAGAAATTTTGACATCTCAACATTAATATTTATCTTCTTTCAAAAATTTGGCAAGAGAAAATAGTAACTAACACTAACCTGATTTTCCAAAGTTGTTTTCAAATTATGCTGAGTATGAACACACAAAGTTTTCAATAACAAGTGATATAATCCTATGCAGATGAAGGAAATTATTATTTTAAGTGAACTGTAAAAAGGAAGCACCGAAATAGCTTTCATTCAACCACTAATCATAATTATAACCATTCTTGAAAAATAAATAATATATGCACTTGTCTTCCCTTTTGCAATTTTTACTGTACTTAACGATTTTCTCTTTTAACCATAATTTTGACCTAAAAATATATCTTCTTTTCTATTTCTGCAGGCTGAAACTTGAGACCCATTCCGAAAGCAGTGGCTGCTTTTTCCTCACTTTAACTTTCTGTATCTGCACAGAGAATTCATCTCTTGACTTCTCAAGCAATTTTTTCCCTTCCAAATTTGTCTCTCTTTCCTTTTACTGATCCCCCATGATTTCTTCAGGGTTTGCTTAGGTCAACCCCCAGTGTCTAATCTTATGAGTCGCTTCAAGAACTACAAATTTGTTCAGATTCCTTTTGTCTGGATTCCTTTCAACCACAGGAAGTCTTATGCTTTTCAATTTCTTTATTCTCCCTGAGTATTCACTCCTGACCCCTTCCATTGAGTTTCAGCCCAGAGTGAGCTTCTCATTCTCTGAATTCTATTGACCTTAAAATCAGCATCTCACTCTTTAGCTCTTAATTGGTCTTTACTTATTTTCTCCAGGTTTTTTGGCAAAGATAGTATCTTATATTTTGGTCACTCTTATAGATCCTTAACATACTTTGGGATGTACAGTTTGCATAAATACTAGGTTGTTTGCTTGAACTAATTTGTAACTTATAACTCTTACATATATTCCTAGTAGTTACTTATAACTACTAGTGACAAGGAATATAAATTTATAGATACATATTTGATTTAATATAGATGTGCAGTTACTAAAAAATTAAGTATGAATAAATACTGTCAACTAAATCATAAAGAAATGAGCTCTTCCCAGATAGATCATATGGGAGAGAAATGCTATCTGATAAGAATATTGAATATTTAATAGGTTGACAAAGCTAGAGTGATACAGGACAATCAAATGGGCTATAAAACTCCCATTTCTAAGAACATATTATATATACTAAATTATCTATAAGCCACTACTTAAACTTTATGTTGTAAATTATTTACTCTTCTCCTTATAAAGATTTAGTCTCCTTTGATCACCAAACCCGAATCTTCTCCTTGTCCCATTAACCACAAATTTGCATAGATAGTGTACTCTTTAAAGTGTTACAGTGAAGTTTAATATGCAATGTTTTGTGATATTGGAATTTGCTTTCAATTGAAATTGGCAATTATCAGAACATCGTAGGGAAGGGAATGTATAAGAAGTAAGCTCCAGAATTGAATTTAATTTTTTTACTTGTTAATAGCAAAACTATTAAAGATTTAAATATATGATTTAGAAGGACATCACCAAGATAGTGACATATATTGTTTGTGACTTCACTTTTCCTCACAGAGTAACAGCTAATATCTATTTGAGAATGATACACTACTGAAAGAATCTTACAACATGAGAGTTGGGCTGTAGTGACTTCAGCATCTCAAAGACCATAAAAGACTATATTAGAAGGTAAGAGAAGTGGCTACCTGTGTTGTATTACCCCTCCCCCCAGGACAAAATGGCACCATGTGGAGAGATCTCCCTTAAGTCTCTAGATCTCTCAGTGGGAAAAGGGAAACCAAAGAGAACAATCAGCCTCCCCTAGAATTATGGGTGGCTTTGTGGGAACCCTTACTCTAATTTTGCACCATGGAAATTGCAGAGTAATCTGTAAGGCCCAGCTACTAGGAATTGGATGTTATAGAAAAAGGGAAAAGAGCTTGCAACAACTAGCACATGGATCTTGGTAGATCAAATTCATACCTGCAGTACCCAAGTAGAAATCATATCTAGCAGTTTTTTTCATCTGCAGAACCAAACTGGGGGTGTACTTTTATCAGGGAATTCAGTAGGTGCAGACTGACCTGACTCAATCCTCACACAAGGAGTTTTGCTGGCCTTAGGTCCTGGTTTGTCTACCAAGATAAGAAGCTAAGTCACAGCCCCACCTACTGTGGACAGTACCTTCCAGCCCCACCTGATCAAAAGGGCTGATGACAATTCCTGGAAATAAGGAGGCAAGAAGGCAAAGCTGATTGCTCTCAGAGCAGTACTGGGTCTAGAGTCTTCTCATACAATACACAGGCAGGGAGATTAATTCGTAAATAAGACTGAAGGTCTTGTTGGCCCCTCCCAACAAGAAAGCTTGTTTGGGAAATTGAGAGTAGCCTAGAACAGTTCCTTCCCATCTCGCCCAGGCAAGGGGCAGAGGGATAGCCCCACCTACTATGGAGTGTGGCTTCCAACCCCATCTGATGAGAAGGGCTGGTAAAAACACCTGAAAGTTGTGTGACCCAATGGCATTTGAGCTGAGAGAAAGTCTGACAGTGATAGTTTGCAGAGAAAAACCAGTGACTATGTTCAGCCAAGGAACTTAGGGTGTGGATCAGTTTGAGTTAAGACAATAAAGAAGGAGCTTCATCAGTTTTGGAAGAGCTTCTCCTGCTCTGCCTGAGCAAGAAATCTAATCCATAGCCCTGCTCATCACTGAATATAGTCGCAAGCACATCTGACGAGGGTATCTAACCAGGGACACAGGAAGTGCCATAGGCCATTCAACAAGCCTCCATACAGTGGCATTGGAACAGAGAGCACAGACATGCTTTCCCTTGTCTACAGATCAAAACCAGTGGCCTCAAATGACCAGGGAGTTCACTGCACACTCAGGCCTGCTTAGAGCCCCCAAACAACATACTACACAGCCTTGGTTCCTGGTCTTCTGCCCTTCCAGGACAGGGGAGTTAATTCATAGTGCCTTCTATTTTTTGAACATAGTACCCAGTCCCAACCATCAAGTAAGCCAGACAAGGGAACTGAGGGAACCACAGAGCCCATCCTACAGCCTCACCTGGGTTGGGAACAAAGTAGTTTTATCCAATTGTTCTCTGTCAGTGGAAAATTTCCCTATCCCTCTCCTCAGAGCTCAAACAGTTGCCCAGTCCAAAAACAGACTATAAGAGCAGGCCCCATCTACCCAAAGAAATTATGAGCAGTCACACTTAAATGCCACCTGAGCTGACTGGTGAAGAACTATCTCTGTTAATGCAAATCTGTGAAGTCTGGAAAAGGAACCCCATTACCCAACTGCACAGATACCAATGTAAGGAATTAAAGATCATGAAAAATCAGATAAATATGACACCACCAAAGGAAAGTAACAAAACTCTAATAACTGATCCTAAAGAAACAGAGATCTATAAACTGTCAACAAATTCAAAGTAACCCTTTTAAGGAAGTTTAGAAAACTACAAGAGAGGGGTGCCTGGATGGCTTAGTCAGTTGAGTGTCTGACTTCAGCTCAGGTCATGGTCTTGAGGTTCATGGATTTGAGCCCTGTGTTGGGCTCTGTGCTGACAAGTCAGAGCCTGGAACACATTTTGGATTCTGTGTCTCCCTCTCTTTCTCCCTGTCCCTTGCTGGCACTCTGTCTCTTTCTCTCAAAAATAAATACACATTAAAAAAAAAAGAATAAAACTATAAGAAAACACAGACAACTAAATGAAATTAAGAAAACAATGCATGAACAAAATAAAAAGCTTGACAAGGAAATAGCCACCATCAAAACACAATCAAGAGTGTTGAAATCCTAGAGTTGAAAAATACAACTGAACTAAAGAATTAAACAGGGAATTTCAAAAGTACATTTGACCATGCAGAAGAAAGGATGACCTGATAGATAAGACATTGGAAATTACCCAGTCACCAGAGCAGAAATAATTAAAAAAAAATGAAAAATAGTGAAGAAAGTCTATGGGGATTGTGAACCACGATGAAAAGAAATAATATTTGCATTAGGAGAATCCCAGAAGGAGAAGAGAGAGAAAAGGGGACAGAAACTGTATTTAAAGCAATAATAGCTCGAAACTTCCCTATCCTGGGGAGAGAAATGGACATCAAGATCCATCAGACCCAAAAGACCACAAGTAGATTGAATCTGAATAGGGCTACATTGAGACACATTATAATTAAATTATCAAAAGTCAAAGAAAAAAATAAAATTTAAAGCAGCAAGAGAAAAATGTTACACAAAAGGGAACACCCATTAGATTATTGAAGGATTTCTCAACAGAAACTTTTCACGTCAAGAGAGAATAGAATGACATGTTCAAATATTGAGAAAAAAATAGCTGTCAACAAAAATGCTACACCCAGTGAAGCTGTCCTTCAGAAACAAAGGAAGAATAAAGATTTTCCTGAACAGATAAAAACTGAAGGAGTTCATTACCACCAGACCTGCCTTACAAGAAATGCTAATGGGAGTTCTTTGAGTGGAAGTAAAAGAACTCTAATTATCATCATTAAACCGGTAAAAGGTAGTAAATCTCACTGAGAATGGTAAATCATAGTTAGATTCTGCAATATGGTTATAGTGGTACATAACTCACAACTCTGTTTTAAAAACTTTTTAAAAAATGTAGCAAAAATAACCATAAATACAATAATCTGCTATTAGTTACACAATATAACATATGAATTGTAACAATAGCCAAATGTTAGGAGAATTAAAAAATTAAAGTATATGAATTTTATTGAAGTTATTATCAGTGTAAAATACGGTATTATGAGTTTTAGATATTTTAGATCAACCTCATGGTAACCACAAGAGAAAACCTTATAGTAATTCCACAAAAGAACATGATAAAGAAGTCAAAGCATACTACTACCAAAAGACACTTGAACACACACAAACAGACAGCAGCATAAGAAGCAAGGAACAAAACAACCAGAAAATAATTAACAAATGGCAGTAATTAGTTCTTAACTATTAAAAATTACTTTAAACATCAATGGATTAAATTCTTCAATCAAAAGACAAAGAATGGCTGAAAGAAAAGATCTAATAATATGCTGTCTACAAAGGACTGACTTTAACCTTAAAGACACACAGAGGCTGAGTGAAGAGATGGGAAAGATATTTCTATCAAATGGTAACAACATCAACAAAAAAGCAGAAATAGCTATATTTTTATGAGATAAAATAGACTGTAAACTAAAAATGATACAAAGAAACAATAAAGATCATTATGTAATGATAAAGGGGTCAATACATCAAGAAGATCTGAACAATTATAAATATTTATGCACCCAACAGAAGAACACCTAAACTTATAAAGCAAAAACTAATAGAGCAAAAAAGGAGAAATAAACAATAATACAATAATAGTTGGAGACTTTAACACCCCACTATCAACAATGAATAGATCATCCAGACAGAGAATCAGTAAGGAAAAAGTGGGTTTAAACAATACTATAGACCAAATGAACCTAACAGACATATATAGGACATTCTTTCTGACAACACCATACTCAAGCACACATGGAACATTTTATAGGGTAGACCATATGCTAAGCCACAAAACAAGTCTTAGAAAATTCAAGAAGATTGAAATCATACCAAATAGTGTCTTGAATGACAATGGCATAGGACTAGAAATCAATAACAAGAGGAAAACTGGAAAATTTGCAAATACTTAGAACTTAAACACCACTCTCCTGAACAACCAATGGATCAAAGAAGAAATTAAAGGGGAAATAAGTTTTCTTGAGAGAAACAAAAATGGAAACACAACATACCAGAACTTACAGGATGCAGCAAAAGCAGTCAAAGTGGCAAGTTCATAGCAATAAATACCTGTACTAGGAAGCAAAAGAGATTCTAAATAAACAACCTAACTCTATGCTTTAGGGAACTAGAAAAAGGAGAACATGCTGAGTCCAAAGTTAGTGGAAGAAAGAGCATAATAGCAATTACAGGAGAAATAAATGATAATCGAAAAAAATTAACCAAACTAAGAGTTGGTCTTTTGAAAAGATAAACAAAATTGACAAACTCTTAGCTAGATTAACCCAAGACAAAAGAGAAAGGACCAAATCAACAAAATTATAAATTTAAAACGAGACATTACAAATGATACCACAGAAATTCAAAGGATCGTAAGAGGCTAATATGAACAACTATATGCCAACAAACTAGACAACCTAGAAGAAATGGAAAAAATTCTTAAAAATGTATAAACTACCAAGACTGTAACAATAAGAAATAGAAAATCTGAACAAATTATTAGTAAAAGAATTGGATTAGTAGTCAAAATTTTCCCAGTGAAGAAAAGTGCAGGACCAGCTGGCTTCACTGGTGAATTGTACCAAACGTTCAAAGAACTAGCTAACACCAATCCTTTGTAAACTATTTCAAAAAATCAAAGGGGAGAGAAGACTCCCAATCTCATTATCTTGATACCAAAACCAGAAAATAACACTACCAGAAAACTAAAGGCTGATATCCCTGATGAATATAGATGCAAAAATTCATGATAATATACTAGCAAACCAAATTCAGCAGTATATTAAAGGATCATGTACCACAATCAGCTAGGATGTATCTCTGGAATACAGGATGGTTCAACATACACAAATCAATCAATCTGATACATAAATGTTAACATGAGCTTGTAGATAAAAATGATTGATACATACAAAAATATCCTAGAGCTTCTAGACTCTTGATATGGCAGCAAAATAGAGGCGTTAGTCTAGAATAATAATTAAAGTTTCAAACTGTGAACCAGAGAATTTGGTTCAAATGCCAGTTGTTCTACTGGTAACTACATGTCCCTAGGTAACTTATTTTACCCCTCTTTGCCTCTGTTTTCATACTTAAAAAAATTAGAGTTATGACACTTTTATGAATTGAATTAAAATATACAAAAATATTATTTTAAATTAAATCTGACCTAGCATAAGTATAAAATAAATATCTGATCTAAATTGTGTAGATTTTAAGAGTTTTTATTGAATTATATGAAGCACAGTTTGCTCAAGATTTTTATTTCAGCTAGTTCAAATATTTACCTTTCATATATAAATTCTGTGGAAGGAACAATTTATGGTAACTTCCTGAACTAACAATAATTTAATAAATTTAAAAGATAATTTGCACTGATATGCTTTGGTAATCTAGATCCCTGCTGAAACAAAATACTAATTATAAATTTTATTTTGTTTAAATGTTCATGGTGGCTATTGCATAATAAAAGACCTAAAATATGAAAATAAAAATGCACAAGCAAAATAAAAATAATAGGGACTTAAGTAGAAATATCCATGTTCTATCCCATTTTATAAACATGTCAGTTACAACCATAACATTTCCATTTTCAATCAGTAATATATCTAGTTAATAGTGTTTATAGGAAAGTTTTTTTATTGCTTTTATCAATCCTAAGGTAGTATGATAATTATGCAAAACTCTTGATGATATTTTAATTTGATTTTAATTTACTTAACAGAGACAAAGACTGAACACATAAATTTTTTTTTAAATGAATGTAATCTAGGGGCACTGGGTAGCTCAGTCAGTTGGGCGGCCAACTTCGGCTCAGGTCGTGATCTCGCGGTCTTTGAGTTCGAGACCGTGTAGGGCTCTGTGCTGAGCGCTGAGTCTGGAGCCTGCTTCTGATTCTGTGTTTCCCTCTCTCTGTCCCTTCCCTGCTTGCTCTCTCTCTGTCTCTCTCTCTCAAAAATAATAAACATTAAAAAAAATTAAATGAATGTAATCTATTTTTTACCTAAGTTGGGTTCACATCTCTTTACTTATAGGTATAATGATGAGGATATTGTAAATCTGATCATGTTAGATATCGTATTGAAGATCATGTTAAATGCACCTTTTAAAATGTAAAGATTTTGTTCATTTCATGAATATACTTCCCTCCCATCTCTGTGATTCAAAACACAGGGAAGAATAGGTGTCCGTGATAAAAATGGCAGCCAGGTTCTTCCAGTAATTCCTTTACTCCTCTGAAAACTGAAGGAATGATGAAAAATTTCTCACCAGTTTACTACATCCACTTTTTATCCATTATCGATATAACAAAAACACATGCACGTGCGCATGCACTCACGTACACGGAAATACACACACACACACACACACACACACACACACACACCCCACATTCGAAGAGAATTAAAATCAGGGGAGAAAGGGTTTTCCTCAAATTATATTACTAAGCTCAGCTAATTTCTGTACTTAAGCAATGCCATATAAACTTCAAAACAGTCACAGTTTTGATAAATGCACTTAGTGAGAAAGAGTTCCACAATATTAGGAGACACTTTATTAAAGTAAGAAATTTTTGTAAAAAAAAAATATATATAGCTTTAGGCAGTATAAGGTGAAATTGGGAACCATGCCTCATTCATATGTGCATTCATTTATTCATTCACTTATTCACCATACTCTCCACTCCCTATTCTCTCATTTGAGGGTCTGGAGTTAACAGAAAAAACTCCAACCTCACCACTTAGAATGGTGTGAACTGAAGGTACTTGTTTATCAGGATTTCATACTATTGTAAAGACTGCTGCAGCAATGAACATAGAATAACTAGATTAGCATAGACTCTGGTACATAGTAAGTGTTTGATGTATGTTGTCTTCTTTTGCAACCATTCAATGCATTTTTGCTGGTCAATAGATGATGTGAATAAGGACTTTATCTCAAGCAGATGAGAATATCATGGAGACAAGGAAATTTCATAAACAGTGGTAATATAAAGTAAAAAGAAAAAGAAGAGTATCAAAGAAATATATACTATATGGGGTGCCTGGGTGGCTCAGTGGGTTAAGCGTCTGACTCCAGCTCTGGTCATGATCTCATGGTTTGTGGGTTCCAGCTCCATATCAGGCTCTGTGCTGACAGCTCAGAGAGTGGAGCCTGCTTCGGATTGTGTGTTTCCCTCTCTCTCGGCCCTTCCCCCATTTGCTCGTGCGCGCTCTCTCTCTCTCTCTCAAAAATAAATAAACATTAAAAAAAAGAATTATATACTATAATTGAGCAACTTAGAGGCAGTAGAATGTTTGTGGCATATACATTTGACTTCTACTCTGAATTTTTTTCACCTAAATTTTTTACCCCTTTCCTCACATGAACAGGTAAACAACCAAAACGTCTTCAAATTTCATTTTAGATTTCATTTCGTTGCATCAGAATCGACAAATTGAAAAATTCCAAACATGGTTGGAAAGGCCTTACATTGTATGTTAATGAATAGAAATAGGCAATTTCAATGTTAGTTGACTGGGGCGCCTGGGTGGCACAGTCGGTTAAGCGTCCGACTTCAGCCAGGTCACGATCTCGCGGTCCGTGAGTTCGAGCCCCGCGTCAGGCTCTGGGCTGATGGCTCAGAGCCTGGAGCCTGTTTCCGATTCTGTGTCTCCCTCTCTCTCTGCCCCTCCCCCGTTCATGCTCTGTCTCCCAAAAATAAATAAACGTTGAAAAAAAAAACCGTTCATGCTCTGTCTCCCAAAAATAAATAAACGTTGAAAAAAAAAAAAAAGTTCAATGTTAGTTGACTTAAATTTTAGACCACTAGTAACATAAATCTAAAAGGTTTTTAGTAATATGTTACTGACCAAAATATTAATTAGCAACAAAAATCAGAACATAAATTTGTTAGCTATTTCAAAGTTCTCAATAAATAACATTATAGATATGATTAGGAGGTCTGTATTTATCAATCCAGATTTTTAAAATCCAAATCCTGGTTCTACAACTACTCTCAGAACACTGGGCATGCCAATCACTCTTTGACTCAGTATTTACATCTAAAAAATGGGCATAAAATTAATATCAGACTCATAGATTTGTCAAGAGGATTTAATACGATAATATATGGTAAGTACTTTGAAATGTTTCCTTCACATCTTTTAGATTAAGAAGTTTTAGCCATTATTATTACTAGTACTATTATTAATTAAATACCTACTTTTGTTACTGCCAGTAATTAGCCTGTCCTGACCACCACAAAATTCTGGATTGGTAGAGATTTTTCAGGCAGAAAAGTAAGTTGTTAAAGGATATTTGATTTTTTTAACTTAATTCTCTTCACCTGTGTTTTTGGGTTTTTTTTTTAGATTGAAAGCACCCAATTTTAAAATGTCTGCAGCTTATGAATCTCTGTGCATACATTTCTTGACTAGGGCATCTTCTTTATCTTGGCATCCTAACCAGCTATCCTACCCTTCTTAAAAAGACAGGCAAGCAAACTCTTCAGTTGTCCATCCTAATGTCAATTAACCATAAGACCTCTTTCCCATTCCATGAAGAGTCTACCTTTGCTTACCCAATCTTGCAACCCACATCTTGGATTTCATACCTACCTGAAGTTAACTTTCAAACATACTTCACATGGATAAAATTTATGCACCTGTACCCACACACAAAACTGTTTCTTTGTTTTTGTTTTATTTTTGTTTTCTCTTTAATCCTGTACGTGAAGATAATTTTATGATTATTGAATAAACCCAGGGAAATTTTTACCAACAGGAACAGGTTAACAAATGTTGATGCAGCACACTACATTGTATGTGTCCAAGGTGTGACATTGGTACAGGGCATAATATACCTGGAAGCTTTTTTGTTTATTTGTTTGTTTGCTTGTTTGTTTTGTCACAACATTCAAATAAAAGACCTTGATTTTACACGAGGGTCATTCTCCTAACAATTTTAATTTTCTAGTTTCATTGGAAGATAAGAATCATGACAATATTATTCAGTATATGAGTGTCATGGCCGGTCTCATTGGTAAACTACCCTCATCATCTTTTCCATATTCATTATAGAATAAAAGGCAATAGGATAATGGGTGGAATTGAACATGACATTTATTCAAATCTTCTTGAGATTGTAAAAAATAACCAGGTAGAGTACACTTTGTTTGTTCTTCATTTGTGGTGGATCATTTTAATTAATGTATAAAGTTCCAGTTAAACTTATAAAAAGATCTTTCAAACATTTGGCAGAATGATAATTTAGAGTAATCAAATTTCTAATCATAGAAGAAACACAGGGTTTTTATTATATGCTGTTATACAATCTGTGCTATTACATCTAATGCAATGATACAGAACACACTTCAGCAGCCTGGGTGTATCTGCTTCAATGCAAGATTTCACACATGACAGATTGCAAATTATTATTGTGCAGTTCTATCATATAATCAGCTACCATTATCGCATAGTAACCACAGAAAGCTGTATTTTAAATGGACTTCAGAAAACAAAACAAAGCAAAGCAAAAACGTCATTGAAGCAGTTTTTAAACTAAAAGACATCACAGAATTTTTAATATTTTAGTGATTTATTTTAGAAACCTTGGCTTTAGAGCAGTTTATATTCTAACCATTACTTTAATTTCAACTACATAGAAAAATTAAAATTTATGGTTAAATGCCTTTACTGGATAGGGGACTGGGTGAGAGTACCACCCATATAAAACTCTAAGCTGTTCAAGTAAAGACAAGGACTCGTTTAAATCCAAATATGTTATTCTTGATGTCCCAGTAAGCGTTTTTATTTACATGGATTAAATTTCTCCTGTTGAAAATAAATGCACTCAACAACTATACTCTGGGGAAATTGAGAATAGGTTTACTTTCTACATCAGCTCATTTTCAAACCAGGTATGTAAAAGCACTGACATAGAAACAACAAAGTGATTTATTAGTAACAGGTTTGTTCTTAGAAGAGTTTGTGAGGGAACTCCTTGGAAGAGTTCAAGCTTCTTCAATCATCTTTCTGTGATACCTACTGCCCCCTGCTGACTCATCATGGAAATATACCATTGCTTTCCTTTGTAAATTTACACAAAAGCTTTGAATAATCGAGGAGACTAATGAGATATGTATGTTCATTAAAATTTGATACTGTATACATCTTTCTCTTCACATTACTATGTATGAAAAATATTTTTCCAATATCTAACTTGTGAAATGCCCCTATTCAACTCGTCTTTTATGTGTTCTTCACTGATTTTCTAATATCCTCCCTTTGACCCAATAGACCAGCTTATGTCATAAATCCAAAGCTAATGAAAACATAATTAGAAGAGACCACTTGAAGTGTGAAGAGCTTAATGTTTTAGGGCAATTGAGCAAGATTTATTCTGTAAATCAGAAATATATTTTCACTGAAAGTGGGTGTTTCATGGTGTTTAACTTCGGACAGCCTCTTGGACATGATCTCTTATTGGATGAAGGTTATAAATATATGCAGTAGATGTATGTGCATAGCACATTTTCACATGGCTAATGATAGAACCAAAATAGGCATGGATTAATAATCATAAAAAATGTATCTTATATTTTTAAAATAATGCACAAAATAATCAATGAGATAATTCCTTTTTAACCACTTATGCCATTTGCTAGTGATTTGAGCATTTTAAGAAAAAAAACATAAGCCTGCTTTTTATAATTTAAATGAGTATTAATGTAAACTTTTGTTTCCTAACACTGATTAATCTGTAAAATGGAGTTTATTTCAACTACACTAAAGAGTTGTTATAAAAAGAAAATACTATCCAAATTTAGGTCACAAGTCTATCCTATGGGAGATGAAGTGTTCTAGCAAATAACTGCCGACACTTTCAAGAACTGGAGCCCGGGGCGCCTGGGTGGCGCAGTCGGTTAAGCGTCCGACTTCAGCCAGGTCACGATCTCGCGGTCCGGGAGTTCGAGCCCCGCGTCGGGCTCTGGGCTGATGGCTCAGAGCCTGGAGCCTGTTTCCGATTCTGTGTCTCCCTCTCTCTCTGCCCCTCCCCCGTTCATGCTCTGTCTCTCTCTGTCCCAAAAATAAATAGACGTTGAAGAACTGGAGCCCAAGAGGAATCCACAAAGTGATACTCTAGTAGGACTTCTAAGGAGTCAGTCATGATTTAAGTTGAGAATATAACTGCAGGGACTCTTCATTCTGTATTGCCAGCTGTAAGAACAGTGTTTCATTGACTAAGTGAAAATAATACTTTTTATTGACAATAATCTTTAAGATTATCTATACTTAAAATGTTCCTGTTTTACTTGTAAATCCTATAAGAATATGTTATTAAAAACATTAAAAAGAGGGGCACTTGGGTGGCTCAGTCAATTGAGCATCTGACTCTTGATGTCTACTCAGGTCATGATCCCAAAGTCTTAAGATCAAATTCTGTGACATACTTTGCACTGGGCATGGGGCCTGCTTAAGATTCTCTCTCCCCCTCTGCCCCTTCCCTGCTCATGCTCTCCTTCTCGTGTTCTCCTTCTCTCCCTTAAAAACAAAACAAAACAAAACAAAACAAAACAAAAACATTAAAAGGAAACAAAATCTCAGTAAAAAAAAAGAATAACAATTGTTAACTTTAAGTAAAATAATTATTTTCATTTGCTTGTATTTATTATTAGCTATTTTAAAAGAATGCATATTTCAGAAGTTACAAAATTTAATTAAGAATTAATTATTAATAAGTAAACACTCCATTACAGTACATAAAATCGAGGGTTTTTTTTAAATTTTTTTAACGTTTATTTATTTTTAAGACAGAGAGAGACAGAGCATGAACGGGGGAGGGGCAGAAAGAGAGGGAGACACAGAATCGGAAGGAGGCTCCAGGCTCTGAGCCATCAGCCCAGAGCCCGATGTGGGGCTCGAACTCACGGACCTCGACATAATGACCTGAACTGAAGTCGGACGCTTAACCGACTGAGCCACCCAGGCGCTCCATGAAATCGAGTTTTTAAATGAGGCAATTGGTATTTAATTATTACACACTCATAAAGGATTATAGGGATTATAAATAAATACATGACAAAGATTTTTGTGTTTATATATTACATTTATCATATATAAGTACTAATGTATTATATATATGTATATATATATATATATATTAATTTTAGAGAAAGAGAGTAAGTGGGGAGGGATGCAGAAGGAGAGAGAGCGAGAGGGAGAGAGAATCTCAAGCAGGCTCCACACTTAGCATGGAGCCCGACACAGGGCTCAATCCCATGACCCTGGAATCATGACCAGAGCTGAAATCGAGTTGGACACTCAACCAACTGAGCCACCCAGGCACCTCATTTACTAATGTATTTTTGTTTAAGCAAGGCACTTATATCGATAAGCAGAAGATTACTATTTACTAGAAGCAAATATTTGAAACATACAAGATGATATAACATTCTATGATTCAATTTTTCTCATGAAATTAGGAGTTATAGTACCAAATATTTCATGCTCAAGACTCAAAAACATTTGCCAAATTTATTAATTGCCCTTAGATTATCCACTCAGAAAAGATCAGGGAAGTCTGATGAGAGAAGAATCTACAAACCAATAGTACTTACCTCAGCATCCCCTTACAGGGAGTTAGTTTTTCCTTAAATGTCACCAAGGTTTTCTCCTCAAACACTGATTGAAAGATTGTGTGTTTGTGGGTGTGTGTGGATGTTTGTGTGTTTGTGTGTGTGTGAGTGTAAATTGAACACTCATCTTGAAGATGTTTAAAGTGATTAATCTATGTATTTTCTTTCTAGATTCTGGATATTACAAATTATTTTAATATTTCTCTGTATGTATCAACATATATGTATGTTTACTCAACTGACTTCTTTTTTTCCTGAAGAAAAGATAGGTGATAAAACTATAATCTGAAAGTAAGCACATAGCTTTCTTGAAATTAGTTTTAAACTTTTAATGACTCTTCAGAATATAATAAATGGAATGTAAAATACCTCTAGAACTGAATTTTGAGTATGACTCTCAAAACAGATGCTGAGAATGTCTTATTGAAAGACTTTATAGGGTAATTTATTATTTTCATCACCATTACAGTTAATGCTATTTACTTAGAATATTTAAAGAAATCCTTTCTAAGCACTGATTTAGATATTAGGAGTACTGGATTCTAATATTGTCATGGTTTCTAATAATCATGATAATTCATTATACTCCATGATCTTTACTTTCTTTATATGTAAATGAATACTTTTGGAAGTCACTTTTTGTTATATATTTTCTTGATGAACATTAGCAAACTTCCCTAATGGTCTATCTTCCAACCTCCATTGCCATAGTTGGTCATAATCTGAGTCAACTCATTGACTCCTCTGAACAACCCTGTGAGAATGGTGGTTAGTGCCGTTTCGCCAGTGAGAAAAATGAAGTTTGGAAAGGATAATAAGCTTATTGGAGTTCATACAGGTGGTAAATGGTGGAACTAGGTATTTACCTTAACAATGGAAAATAGTACTGTCAGTGAGAAAGCTGCTTTCTCAAAGAGGCTTTTATGGTAAAAGACATTTTTCTAAGAACAAAAAATAATCACATAGATGAATTATTACTATTACCATCTAAGGTTGGGTAGTGGTTGTTTTCTATGTAAATATATAGAGAGATGATAGATAAATAGACAAATAGATCAATTTGTATCACTGTATACCCAAAAATTTATTAAGTAAGCTTGAAAAAAACTGTATAAATTCAGGGAAAATGTCATAGATTTATACATTTAAATAATAAAATATATCTGTTAATTTGCATAACAATAATTTAATGAAATTTTAATAATAAATTAATTCAGTGCAAGTAAGAAAAAGGGTTATTGGGTTATTTGGTTTATTACATTGGTCCAATTGATCAAAATGGACCAGTAACTAAGACAGATTCATTGTGGTTTTTCAGGGACTGAAGTCAGGAGAGAACATCTCTTCTGGATATATGGACTTTGCTGTCTCATCTCATAGAATTTCTCAGTATTTAAATTATTTTTGTCATTTAATGGATTTTCACTTAAGAGTAGAATCTCATTACACTAAATTGCAACCAACCTGAAATTTTACCTTTTAAAATTGTCTTTTTTCATCATCCCTGACTAATCTTCTCTAAATTTCCACTTCATTTGCAATTCTCTTTTTGGTCACTGAGGATCTCCAAAATGAAGTCTACTTCATTATATGCCTCATTATCAATATTACCATAGCTCCATTATGGTCATTTACATCAATGACCTTTGATATCTTCAATTCGGTCTTACTCATAAGAACCTTGGAAATGCTACAGCCAGATGATTTGGACCATTTTCAAATCTCAGACTGATTTTATCCTGATAGACAATAAATCTCACGGGTTTTTCTCAGAAAAAATAATTTTTCCTCCACCCTTTTAGGTTCTTGGCTGAGACCCTCCTGTAATAAAAGGCAGATTAATGGGAGGAAAAACAAACAGAAATTTAATAACATGTATACTTCCTGTTTTATTTCCTTCAGGAAAACTGAGTATCTCTCTGAAATGGCCCAAGCCATCACCTTAAATACCATCTTCAGCTAAAGACAAAAGAAAGATGTTGAGGGTGAGGAGACTCAGTTATGTAAGTTATTAGGGAAAACACAACAAACAAGGGTATGGTTATTATGCAGATTTAAATCTATTCTTTCTTCTTTGTTAAATTTTTATAAAGATTTAGTCATCCTACAGAGATGGAGATACCATTACAAATGGAGATTTCTCTTGTAAATGTACACGTGTCTTACAAAAAGGTAATCTCTACTTGGGTTTCAGAGCTTCTTTTGTGTCTACTGTTTTTTGTTTTTGTTTTGTTTTGTTTTGTTTTCGCTTGTTTGTTTTTAAATATTTATTTATTTTTGGAAGAGTGCAAGTAGGGGAGGGACAGAGAGAGGAGGACAGTAGATCTGAAGCTGGCTCCACATAGACATGTTGACAGCAGTGAGCCGGATAAAGGGTTCTCAAACTAACGGGGAGATCATCACCTGAGCCAAAGTTGGACACTTAACTGAGTCACCCATGTGCCCCTTTTTGTTTTTGTTTTATACAAATAACCAGCTTAACCAAATCTTAATATTAAAGAGACATATTTTGGGGTGACAAATTCGGCTCTCCTTAAGTGGGTCTCCAGGAAGAATAGGAGTGAACCTATTTTCTCTTCCTTTTTTATTTTAGTGCCAGAGATTTAAAGCCTTTCTTATCATTATTTTTGCTTGATTGCTGTTTTTGTTTATTAGTTTTGATTTTGTTTTTGCTTTTGTTTTTGTGTAGAGCCCAATGGAAATTATATATCTATACAGGATGATTACCTTAAAATTATTCAGCTCTGTACTCTTATTTTAGGTTTTTATACAACTTATTCTTTTTTTAAGTGTTTTTTGTCTTGTTTTGGTTTTAATAATTTCACAATAAGCAGACTATTGAACTTCCCATCTACATCACTTAAAAAAATTATTAATTTGCATGATCTCACCAGCAGAAATTAAAATATTAACCTTGAATAGAATTTTTTATTGTTCACTTTAACATGTTTCTGATCTGATTATAAATACAGAAATATAAATCAGAGCTATAAAACTGTGTAACTGAGGTTAGCAATACTATGTTGATATCTCTTTTTAAAAAGATTGGAAATGTAGGGGTGGCTCAGTCAGTTAAGAGTCTGACTCTGGATTTCAGCTCAGGTCATGATCTCACAGTTGTGAGACTGAGCCCTGTGTCAGGCTCTGCATTGAGTGTGGAGACTTCTTAAGATTCTCTCTCTTCCTCTCCCTCGGTCCCTCCCCTAGAAGCATTCACTCTCTCTGTCTCTCTCAAAAAAAAAAAGTGTGGAAATGTAAACCATCATCATTATTGTTTAAATTATCTAGTTTTCATAGCCCTACTTTTCATGAAACCTATATGGCATAAATTAGATTTTCAAACTGTTCAAAATTCAAGTTGACTGCATTGATTGCTATTGAAATATCTTTGCGATTTTTACAAAATGATGGAAGAACATTTTTCTGCATTATGATCTTGAACTAAAGGAAAATATAACCCAACATTCTCCTAACAGAATTATTTTCCTACTGGCATTTTTACACAACTATAAGAAAAAAAGGAAATTCCTGAAATGTTACATTTCCAAAAAAGATTGAATTCTAAAGACAACATTGAAATTTGTTCACAATAACATAATGTTTTTAGTATTATAATTAAAATTCATGTTGTTCAAATTATGCATTGTATACATTTACCAAGAGGGCGTTAACATTCCCTCCAAGTTCTCTAGATTTTAGATTGGTTTCTTTCTGACTGCTAACTCCTGTCCTCCTCCTTTCATAGAGCATTTACTTTAGAAAATTTTCCATTATAAATTCTTTATCTGCTCCTTTGAGATGCAAATATTTTATAATGCAGAAATATATTGTCCTGCTCTAGGACCCAGGAAACATCCCTTTGAACTATAATCATTAGAAAGATAAGGCCTTTATCTCCCAGTCTCTGGGGGAGAATAGAAGTCTCATTTTGATAAGTACCAGTTAGCGAACACTATTAGGGAACATTGACCAGCCCTCCTCTAGGGTCTTCAGTATTTTTCCATTTGTCCACTTTAGAGTTTGAAAATACTTCTGCCTTCTGTTTTAGTGGAGTTGAGTTCAATTTCTTTCCCTTAGAGTCTTTTTTTCAGAGTTTTTATTTAAATTATAGTTAGTTAACATATAGTGTAATATTAGTTTCAAGAGTAGAATTTAGTAATTCATCACTTACATATAACACCCAGTGCTAATCACTAGTGCCCTCCTTAATGCCCATCATCCATTTAGCCCATCCCCTACCCAGTTCCCCTCTAACAACCCTCAGTTTGTTCTTTATAGTTAAGAGTCTCTTAGGAGGGGGGGGCCTGGGTGGCTCAGGTGGTTAAGCACTTGACTCTTGATTTTCAGCCCCGGTCATGATCTCACAGCTGGTAAATTTGAGTCCTGCATCAGGTTCTGTGCTGACAGTGCAGAGCCTGTTTGGGATTCTTTTTCTCTCTTTCTCCCTCTCTGCCCCTCCCTGACTCACGCTCACTCTCTCTCAAAATAAATAAATAAACTTAAACCAAAAAAAAGTCTCTTATGGTTTGTCTCCCTCTCTTTTTTCCCCTTCCCCTATGTTCATCTGTTTTGTTTCTTAAATTCCACATATGAGTGAAATCATATGGTATTTGTCTTTCTCTGACTACTTATTTCACTTAGCACAATACACTCTAACTCCATCCACGTCATTGCAAATGGCAAGATTTCATTCTTTTTGATGGCTGAGTAATATTCCATTGTATATATATAATTACATACATAAATACATAAATACATTTATATACATAGATAAATATACACATAAATACATATATATATATATATATATATATATATATATATATATATATATAATATATCTTCTTTATCCAGTCATTAGTTGATGGACATTAGGGCTCTTCCCATAATTTGGCTATTGTTGACAATGCTGCTGTAAACATCTGTGTTCATGTGCCCCTTTGAGTCAGTATTTTTGTATCTCCCCTATAGTCTTGACCTTTATTGCAATAATCTGGAATAGATCCATTCTTGCTATTTATAACAAGTGTCTCATGCAATTTCCTTTTGACAGTTCAATGATTACTTGATTAATGTGAAAGTTCTATTCCATGATCATGTTATATTAAAAATATATGACATATTTTAAAATATATATTCCAATATATTCATATTATTCATCTCAAAAAGTAATATTTTAATTAAAAATCTCAAGAGCCAAAGCTCAAGCAAATCTCATTAAATCAGAGCCCCAAGATGTGTACATATAGCTCTCTTCACAGTTTTCCTCTGTTGTCTCATGTATTTGGTAAACCACATATGATTTTACTGGGAAAATATCTCTTATATTAAAGTCATATACAAACTGTGCTCTATACTCCTACAATCTTGTTTTTTTTTTTAAAGATTCTGTTTATTTCAGATTTGCTGTTAGAACATGCTTCTGATGTGTTTTACACTTTACATTTTGACTTCACAACAGGGAACAGCTTATTAGTGGGTGGTAGAACTGGGATCCAGATGTGACTGAGCCAATATGTATATACCCGTTAACTAGCTCTTTCTCATCTAGGAATATATTAGATGAAATAACTTGAAAGTCACATACACCATGAGGTAAAGTAGGAAACATTTGAGAAGAGAAAGTAGTCTATGCTGCTAGCTTTCCTCGCCCCAATTTTCATCTGCTATTGACTTGTTGATAGAAAACTTGTTTCTGTTTCTCTTTTCAGTCTTTCTTTCTGATTACTATGAATAATAATATTGCCTCCTTTATCTAATACTGCAATAGTGTTATCTCCAAGCAATGTTTTAGAATCAGCTACACAGATACATAAAACAACATCAGGCAACATTTTAAGCATGGGTTAAATTCATGCAGTGTCAAATCCTGTAAAGATAAAGATGTTTTGTCAAAGCAATGCAACTGCCCAATATTTCAAAATGTTCCTTCTTAACATTTTATTAAAATATCAGTGGGCTCATGCTATAAATTATTAATTATAAAAAAAATATTAAAAAGTAGAAGTCATCATGTTACCATATTACATACAAAACAAACAAACAACACTACATGTTCTAAAGATCTTATTATAGAATAGAGGGGAAACAAACAAACAAACAAACTGCTTAAAAAAATAGATGCAGGTGCAGAATGGGAGAACGTTTAAAAAGACCAACTAGTCCATGTTTACAGAAGGATGGGAGAAGGATGATTTCTTAACAATGGTGAATTGTAAGAGTTTAGTAAAATCAATAAAAAATAATGTTTATAATGAAAGTAATCAAGCCAGGAGTGATGGTGCTATTTTCAGATGTTTCAAGATTGAAAAATAATTTTGATCTAAAATTTCAGTTCAACATACATGAGAAAGACAACAGATTTTAAGGTCAATGATACAGATTTTGAATGCCCGTTCTATCATTTAGCTGTGTGATTTTTTTTCTTTTCTTTTTTTGTTTTTGTTTTTGTTTTTGGTGTTGTTGTTCATTACCAAATCTTATCTGTAAGACTAGAGATAAGCTCTATCTCACAAAATTTTGAAGATAAAATTAGGTAAGTTTTGCAAAGTGTGTAGCCTTTGTTATTCCTGATACATTGAAGTATTCAATACATATTAGCTTTATTCCTCTTTTTACAAAACTATTTCCATGATCTGAAACATTTCTAGTGTTGATCATAGCCTAGTTTCTTACTGCTGTTTTAACAAATTACCACAAACTTAGTGGTTTAGGACAACAGAAATTCATTATCTTACAGTCCTCAAGGCCAAAAATCCTAAAATCAAGGTATTGACAAGGCTGCATTCCTTCCAGAAGCTGTAGGGAAGAATCTGTTTCTTAGCTTTTTCCAGCTTCAGGAGGCCATTTGCAATCTTCAGATTTCTCTGATGTCTTCTTCTGTTGTGACACCTCCTCTAATTGACTGTCCTATCTTCTTCCCATAGTAATGACTCTGTTATGCTATTGGGCCCACCCTGATAATTCAGGATATTCTCTCCATCTCAAGATTATTAATCAAATCAAGGCTCTTTTTTAATATGACATAACATGTTCCCACGTTTTAGGGATAGGCACATAGACAATAGACAACAGACCAAACTAAAAAACAAAAACAAAAAAAAGAACTTTTGAAAAATAATAAAATAGCTTACTTAAAATAAATGAAATGAGATTAATTCTCTTTATTTCTGATAACTTCCCTTCAGTTTGACTACCCAGAGACCAAGGAATGCAATTACATTTGTATTGTGAGAATTTTATACTGAGAGATTCATAAATAGATTTTTTCAAATTATAAAAACAAATAAGCAAGCAAATTGAACACAAAACATAACACAAACATTTTCAGATAGCTAAAAAATAAAAACACTAGAAGAAGGGAAGATAAATTTGTTTCTAAAGGAATTTCAGTGGAAAAATATGCAAATACTTGTGAAGATTTTCTGATGAATACAATGAAAGCCAATCTAAATGTTATGTATTTGAGTTGGTATAAAATCTTAAAACATTCTGAGTTTAAGTTTATTGAGGAATTTGCTCTTCATATGACATCTCAACAAAGAGAAAAGTGTGTGGTCAGAGGATTACAGCAGAATGTTTTTTTACACCCATTGCATAGTCAGAAATACTGTGCAGAAAGCATAGTCCTGGAGAAAGAAAAACTTATTTGAATATAATTTTATCTTTGCGTGTGATGAGTCCATGTTTAAGCATGTGATCTTGGCTGTTGTTTCTGAATACCCTCTTCAATTTAGGTCTAAGGATAAGGTTATCATAAATGCAGCTATCTTTATTTCTCTCAAAGCTTGGACTGAAATGATCTCACTCTTTGTCTACTTTAACTTTTTCTTTTTTTTTTTTCAACGTTTATTTATTTTTGGGACAGAGAGAGACAGAGCATGAACGGGGGAGGGGCAGAGAGAGAGGGAGACACAGAATCGGAAACAGGCTCCAGGCTCTGAGCCATCAGCCCAGAGCCGACGCGGGGCTCGAACTCACGGACCACGAGATCGTGACCTGGCTGAAGTCGGACGCTTAACCAACTGCGCCACCCAGGCGCCCCTACTTTAACTTTTTCTAATATCAACACTCAATTTTCTATTTAGTATTAGTCCTATTGGACTGCCTAATTGTATACTGAAGCCTCCATTCACCTGGTAGCCAAGCATTATGCAGACAAAATTTATATACAATCAAATATAGCAGAGGAGAACATGTAATTGAGGAAGTATTACGGTTTATAAAATATATAAAACAAACAATGAGTAATTTATTCTACTTATATAAGAAGTTTCAGAGAGTTTTATAGAGAATGCTTGCACAGCCTTGAGGAATACAGAGAGGGGTAACAAGAAAGGATGAGGAGGACATTTCAGGAAAGAACAGTAAGTTCAATGTCATGGAGATGAGAAGGAACGTGGTTCCAAGGCAAGAAGCAATTTGCTAAGGGTCAAGAAAGCAACAGATGGGAAATGCTTATAAAGCAAACAAGGGAAAATATTGGAGGAACATGTCTGAAATGCTATAGAGCTTGGATGTAGTCTTTAGAGGACAAAAATAATAATAGCAGAAGCAGTCTGGAGGATAAATTAGAAGTAGGAATTTGCAGGCTTGGCATGAAGATAACCACTTGATCGATTCTTGGCATTGCCATGAATATTGAATAGAAAACAACTTAAGAAGGTAATGTTTTTAAACCATAAATTTAATTTGATTTGTTAGTTGGCAACAGAAAGAATGGCATTTAGGATAATTGCCAGATTCCTATCATAGGTGAGTGTTGATTACACTTACTGTATTAACAAATACTGAAGGAAATACAGATTTGGGGGTGGATTAGTGTTAGGCTGTATTTGAGGTATATTAAAAATGAGATATTTTGAGAACTTCCAACTGAAAATGCTGACTTCCCAGGTTTTATAAATTTAAACTGGTCATAATCAGGATTTATCAGTGTATATGTTAAAATAATGAATGTGCATAATACAGTCTAGGAAAAAAATATGCAACAAGGTTAAGAATAGAAATTTGAAGACATCACTATGGAAAAGAAATCATTGGCACAATAGTAATTATAGTTGCAGCAAAACTACATTCCAAGACAGAGTTTTAAAACTCTATTGTAAAATTTAATAACCAACCTTCTAGAATTAAGCAAACCGAAATTGTAAAGCACTTTGAAATCTCTGTAAATGCAAATGTGAACATATGCAGGTATACAAATATTGAATACAGTCATAAAACACACCCACAAAAAATACACAGTATTTCTATGGTTTTCAGCAATATCCCTGCTTGCCAGAATTCAAGACTAACCTTATTTTCTTTATAGAAAGGCATTATCTGTGATCACAGTATCTAATTTTTTTCATAAAATAAAAAACCTGAATGGTAATTTTTCCCTCAGTAATTTCTTCCTTTACAGCTGATGTTTGTATATCACCTAAAATTCTGCCAACGGGTGTGAATTAGGAACATTTCACTCTTGTATTCCTGATTATATTTTCCAGGAATTTATGTTTGTCCAATTTTGGCTTAAGAAATAAAATCTTAGATGTGGTAATGCTTTTTCTATTTCTATTAATTTATAACTGATTTATTTATTTATTTATTTATTTATTTATTTATTTTAACGTTTATTCATTTTTGAGACACAGAGAGACAGAACGTGATGGGGGAGAGGCAGACACACACACACACACACACACACACACACACACACACAGAATCCAAAGCAGGCTCCAGGCTCTGAGCTGTCAGAACAGATCCCGATGTGGGGCTCAAACCCACGAATTGTGAGACCATGACCAGGGCCGAAGTCAGATGCTTCACCAACTAGTCACCCAGGCACCCCATTCTTCTTCCTCTTTTTAAATGTTTATTTTTTATTTACTTTGAGAGAGTGAAAGAGAGTGAGTGGTGGAGAGGCAGAGAGAGAGGGAGAGACAATTTCAAGGTTGAATCTTGATGCAGGGCTCCATCCCAGGAACCGTGATATCATGACTTGAGCCACCCAGGCATCCCTGTCTTCTTTTTTAATTAAAAAACATTTATAGTCTCTTTCTGAGTCCTATCATGTATATATAGTTTACCAACACTAATAATGAAAACTTTACAGATGATAAGTTAGCCACTGCCAACGTGTTTTAATCTACATTATTCAGGTTTTTCCTTAAGATATTATTACTTGTGGTTTCAACTATAATAAGAAATATTCTATTTTTATTAATGCGAATAGTCTGTTGTGCTGAATAGAAAATTCATTTTGAAAAATGCTTTTAGTTTTTGGCTTTACATAGTTTCTAATTTTTTTTTCTTAATTCATTGAGAGTATCATTCTGGCCAAATACTTAAATTTATGTGAATAACCCATTGAACATATAAATGGAGGTCTAAATGTGAATAAAGGGTAAGGATTTCCAAATCAGTTAGTTTCATTATGTTGATTGGGTTGAACAGATCCTCTATGTATTAAAATCAACGTATTCTTGTACAAGATGAAATAATGATAATGTGTTAATTTGTGCCAGTAAAGTTGGAAATCCGTTGGCTCATTTTTAAATGGCTAACAGTTATTTTTAATTTAATGCATATCATTTGGTGCATAAAATTTCAGATTTGTTTTGTATTTATCATTGATTGTGCTTCTCTTCTTCTATTATTTTTGCCTGACATTAATATTGTCATCTTTTCTTTAATTGGGTGCAGTTTCCATAATATATCCTTTTGACTTTAAGATCTTTGGCATCATTTCATTGTAGTCTAATTATTTAGAAGCAGATATTTTCCCAGTTTTGTATTCTGATATAATCTCAAATGTTTGCTTCCTATAAACAGATTTTAAACCATAACATTTTGCCATATCTAGCTTTGTAACTTTTTTGTTATAAAAATAATTCTGAAATGATTTGGAATATACATATGTTTATTTTTAATCCAAATAAACTCTAGCTAAGTATTTGTTTTACAAGTTTATTTTAGAAATACATTTACCTAATTATAAATCCCCAGACAATATTTTTTTTATTTTTCAAAAGTTATTTTTGTTTAATTTGTTTTTTTTAGAGTTAGCTCTTTAATTTAAAAAAAAATTATTTTCCTTTCATTTTCTCATTTAAAAGAATAATTAATCCTCTTTTTAAAATTATTTTGTCTTTATTTCTGCTATAAACATATAGCATTACTTAAACATAAAAATAAGATAAGTAATTTATTTTCCTATTTTTACCTTAATCATTTGGCTTAATTATTCATGACTATTTTTAGCAAGACTTTTCCAGTTTTAATATTTCCATATTAATATCTTAAATATTTAGGAACATTTTTGGTGAGTTTTTAAATGTCTGGGCAATGTATTTTCTCAAAATTTGAAAATTTGAGAATAATTTTTGATTATCTTAAAAAATGAAATACACCTGGCTCTGACTCTTGAATGGCAACCTTGATACTACTCTAGGATCTTCTGGCTTTTATTCATTCTTTGTTTTTACTGTTGTTTTGATGGTTGTTTCCATATTTTCTCTATATTTTTCCTTGCCAGGTTTAATATTTAAAATCTAAATATTGGTATTCATATTTCTGCAATATGACATGAAGACAAAGGTATTTGTCCAGCTTAGGAGAGTTTCTCTTATAGATTTGATATTGGCTCCTGCCATTGTTTTTCTAGTTTCAGGAATAAATAACTTCCATACACTGGATCTTTCTAATCTTTCTTCTATACATTTTTTGGTCTTCTCATCATTTTCCATACTTTATACAATTTTGCTGTATTCTCAAATATGTCTTATTCATCACCAGATTTATGTTCTGTAATGCCAATCCTGCCTCACTAAAATGTATTTTAAAAATATTTTTAAGGTATAACATACATGCAGAAAAATGAACTTATAAATACATAACTTAAAGAATTTTCACAGTGAACACAAGGTCCGCACTGCAGATTTTATTGTTGTTACCCTAATCCTTTGATGTATTTTTTATACTAGTCAGGATCTGAAGTATTTTTTCTGTTATATATATATTATATATATTATATATATATATATGTTATATATATATATATACTGTTATATATGTATGCATATATGTATATATACACACATACATATGTATATATAATATATACATATATGTATATATAATATATACATATGTATGTGTGTATATATACATATATATTATATTTCATGAAACAAATGATTAGTGGCTCATATTACATCATGAGAGGTATAGTTTTCTGAGTACGCAGACAAAAAGTAAGTTGATAGGCTGCGCCGCATACTCTCTGAGAACTCTGTATTTTCATAATTTCTAATACTTTTCACACTTAATATTTTTAATGTACTGCCCAACCAGACATTAAGCTTCATGAAAGTAAGTAGGAAAACTTCATTATTTATTCCTGTATTCCTCATGTCTTTCAGAGTGCCCTGAATATAGTAGGCACTTGATGAACATCTGAAAGCAAGGATGATTGAATTAGTGGGGGAAAAAAAAAGAAGAATGAAAGAAAAAGTTAAGGAGACAGAATTTTCCTGTTGAAAGTAGGTATTAATTTACTATTTTTCTGAATGTATGACACTCAGAACTACCAGTATCAAGACATAGTAGAGTGTGAAAAAACTTACAACTCACCTCATCATGGCAATCCATTTTAAAACATAGTTGTATTTCTACAAAACAAGTTGTATTTCTAGCCAAGCTTCATTGTTATGGCACAAAGCAAAGAAATTTGCCAAACCTTTGTATATTTTTAATCATTATCATTATAGTCTATTGTCTTTGTTTATTTTACTCAAGTGTCTTCATAGGTTTTTGCAAAGGAAATGGGAAGAAAACGAGGAATTTATAGCCTGCAACCATATTAACAAAGAAAACAACTTGCATCTCCGAAAGAATAGATATTTTTTGAAAGTTGTTTTGTTTGCACAAAGTAGCTATTTAATGAGATTTTCCTTCCAATTCCTTAGAAAAAGTTTCTTTTTCCTCTACTGTGATTTTTTTCATGAGCCCTTAAACCATGAAAAATATAGTTCAGTCAAGTGTAGAACAATAAAAAAGATGAATTTTCTCATTTTTTCCAATGATGTCTGAAGTTAAAAGACACAAAGAGATATGTGTGAAACACCTGGCTCAGTTTTCCAGATATAGCCATCAATCAGCAATTCAAAATGATGTGTCAACTTAAGGCTCATAGTTAGTACTATTCAGATGAATTTCCCTCCACACTGATTGGAGAAACCTTTCATGGGCCGACCTGCACCCCTGCGGACAACAAATTAACTTCGTATTTGGTCTTCATTTTATTCTAATTCAATGATCACATGTACAAATTCTATACTTAAGTTTCCACTATTGAATATAGCTGTAACTTTTGTTTTCATATTGTAACTAAACCAAATGGGTATAAATTAGGTACATTTTTCTTTGACATGAGTTTAACATGAGTTTACTTACTCTGCCATTGAATAATGTAAAAAAAAACATTAAAATCTGTCTAAAATTATATGTTAGTTTTATGAATGGATTTTATTTCAAATGATTTAAAATCCTTGAGCCATCTGATATACACATTATTTTGCACCCCCAGATTTGGTGCTTTTAAGAAGTAGATTAGTCACAAATGCAGTATGGTGCCCTCACTCACAAACAAAAGACTGAAACACTGTATAGTCACTCTCTCCAAACTCACTATTTCTAAAGTTAATCACATTCATGTATATTTTATTTTACTTTTTAAAATGGAGATTGTGCTGTATTTACTGTTGTATTGCAACTGTTTTCTTTCCAGGATCATGAGTATTGTTGCAAATCCCCTTTGTTATTTGCGTAATTTGCTTAGTTTTATATTTTAAAAAGGGCCATCATAATGTGGTACAGGTTTTTATTCTTACACAAAATTTAAATCACTAGTTATTCTCTAATACTATAATTGCCAATGATAATATCGTCTATGTAAACCTGGCAATTTTCACTTAATTGCTTCCATGTTTATAAAAGACATAACAGATGATTAATGCCTGGCCTACTGTGGAACAGGCTTTGGAAATTACTTAAATAACTTTCAGTTAATACCTTGGGCCATAATCACTAATGGCTCATATAACTTGCAAATGATTCAAATCATTTTTTCTACAAATAATAAGCAAAACAGTAGCAAAAATGTGCCTTAGCTCAAAACTGACATTTATTTATTGAGGGCATTGCATAATGTAAGCTAATTATGATCCTTAGTTTTAGATAAATGCATTACTAAGTTCCCTTTGACTTTTAAAATAAACGTTTGTCAAATCAACTTGCCATAGAAAACTTTATATAATCTTATTTAAAATCATCAAAATAAAAAATATGCTTCATAATTCTCAAATACTTCTATTTTCTCTTCGATTTACCTTATTTATAGTGAAAAACAGAATTCTATGTTGTAACACAGGCACCAATGATCAATGATATAAAATTTAACTCAAAAGCTATGACTTAATTTTGGAGATACTGTAACATTGAGCACTTAAAACTTGAAAGAATAGTTCCAGTTAAGGCAGTGACTTTGCCATAAATCGGAAACATCTGATTAATGCTTAGCTTTTTACTTTGTTAGGTCACATCTAGATGCTCAGCTTTTGGGTGTCATAATAGTCATGGTGAAAGGCTGACCTGTAGTAATAATAATAATAATAATAATAATAATAATAATAAAAGGAAAACAGAGAGATAGGATGAGTGAAAGTTGTGTATGTAAAAGTGTCACCTGCAGATCACTTTTGCTTCTCTTGGGTTTTTTATTACTTTTCTAGACAGGCAAAAGACATCTTTCATATTTTGCCAGAAAAAGCTAAGTCACCAATATCAAATGCACAAACTGTCTTTAAAAGATAAGATGTACGATTTTTATTGAACTGACAGTATACATTTTTAAAAATTAAACTACCCAAAGCTAACTGCCTTAGCTTACTCCTACAACAGAATAATTTTTATAAAAGAGTTTAAATGATGATGGTTTTAAGGAAATCATCACCACCCTCCACCACCAGGTCTGAAGTAGGTGCCTTCCTGAGTGCTCACATGTTAATAGTTATTTATCATAACACTGTTAAAATGCATTGAATGCATTATCATGTCCTGATTGCTAATAATAATAATAATAATAATAGTGTCTAATATTAGACACTGAACTTTGGGAGACATGTCCTTTATCGATCATGTTAGTTTAGCACCCAAAATATTTATTGCTGCAAAATAATTGCTATAAAATATTGTTTTATCACAAAAGTAGTAGGTATAGTATAAAACTTTACATGGGTCTTCAAATTCATGGATTATAATAAATAATTACACAAAACACAAAATATATGATAGTGTTATCATCGAGAGGACTAAAGCCTTTAATTTTGTATTATAAAACTGGTTAAAACTGTATTATAAAACTGGTTAAACTGATAGCTCTGGAATGATCCATTAAAGAATAGAACTATAAATTTGAGAAAATATTTTCTAAACTATAAGATGTAACAAAATTATATTCCTTGTTAATATCATTATAAAATAGTTAACCTTGAGGATTGCCTTATATTGCATATATAATGAAATAGATTCATAGGAGTTGTTACCTATTTGCACGCATGACCTCAGCAATAACAAATGATAATTTTTGGTTCTTCTCTATCTGGAAATAATTATATTGGCTAATTATTGCTCAGAAAATACTAGTGTTGAATTAATTATATTTAAAAATGGAAACAATTGAATTTCATAGTTATTCTCCAATATTTAAAATAACAATTTTAAGTAAGTCCACAAGGTAAATTCATTTAAAAACTGTGCATCATGTGGTTACCATCTCAGAAGACGATTAAATATTTAAAATGTCGCATCTTTCAACAGGTTGTTTGAGACATGCGATGTTTGAGTGAGACAATGTGTATATCAACTATTGGTCAATCTAAATCACTTAAATTTACAAAAAAAAATTAGCAAAATCAATGTACCTGGACCACAAGAACTTGGTTCTCTAGATAAATGTCTTTATTAATTTATTAATTTAAAATTTAACATTGTGGGGCTGCCTGGGTGGCTCAGTCAGTTAAGCGTCTGACTCTTGATTTCAGCTCAGGTCATGATCTCACAGTTGCTGAGATAGAGCCCCACATTGGGATCTGTCCTGACAGTGCAAAACCTGCTTGGGATTCTCATCCACCCTCTCTCTCTGCCCCTACCCTGCTTGCACATGCATGTGCATGCATGCTCTCTCTCTCTCTCACTCTCAAAATAAATAAACTTTAAAAAGATAAAATTAAATTAAATGTTATGTAGAAGAACAGGAAGTTTGAATTTTTACTTCTTTCTAGGCATTGGGACTTTGGACATTTCACTTGTTCTTTTTAAGCTTTTTGTCCCTGTAAAATGGAGATGCTAATAATTAGGTAACTTTTATGCTTGGTAAATAGAACCCACCTAATACATGATAATCACTAAATAATCATAATTTTTTATTATCAACCATATTTAATGTCCATAACAGCAGTATATTCACTTCATCGAAGCAAAGATGTGGTTCAAAAAAACAATCACCTTCATTACTGAGAAACTTTGGCTGGAAGCACAGCTAAGGTATGCAGGAAAAATGTGTTTCCTAATACAGAGCCACAGAATTTGCTAGAATTAGTCATTGACAGTATGGGAATGTGACAGTCCTGCTGTACTCATCCCTTACTCCACGCTGAGCTGATTGGGAGTTTGGAGGAGCATTTACTTCCAAAACTCTTTGCTCTCAAGTGAAAGAAGAGAAAAGAACATGGTGCCTCAGTTTCTTCTTCTAGCTGTTATAGAGACTCTTCTACCTTCAAAAGAACAAAATGAATAAAGGGGTAGAGAGAACACATGAGTGATATTTATAGGCTTCTTTCATATGGAAGTACATATCAGGGTTGGAGGAGAAGCATTTAGGTGAATATATTATCTATTAGGTTACCCTGTTAATTTTATATGAATAAACCCTTCTAAAACATATATTTATTTTATTTCTGGACTGCATATATAGGTATATATGTGTAAGTATATATGTATATGAAGAAATGAGAAGGTTGTATCAGAAATAACAAAGATGCAACCAAGATCAAGGTGATGTTTCTAAGCTTATTGTAACCAAAGGATAACTCAGAGTTAAATTCATGTTTAGAGTGGTAATGTATGTGACTCGGATGATCTTAGAAATTATTCTTTGCTTGGAGAATGGGTATTGCTTTTGTAGTTTTTATTAAGCTTTATGCTGTACCCAAAGCATTACACGCACACACACACACACACACACACACACGCACATGCACACTCACACACACAGACTCACACATGAAAAAGGAATCCCAAAGTTAGTACTGAAATTTTCAAATCTCATTCCCATGCCTCAACCTGGGTTTCCTAGAACTCAGATGTTGAGGTGAAGACATGCATTGTTATTTTAATTAAAAGTACATACCCAGGGGAAGGATTGAGTAGAAAGGAGGAAGGGAGAATTAGAAAGGTGACACTTTCTTTTTTAAGTTTTTTTTTTGAAAGGGGGGTGGGAGGGGCAGAGAGAGGGGGAGACAAAGAATCCCAAGCAGGCACCACAGCACATAACCTGACGCAGGGCTCAAACTCATGAACTGTGAGGTCATGACCTGAGCCAAACCAAAAGAGGGGCATTTAACCAACAGAAACACCTAGGCACCCTAAGGTGACACTTTTGAGGAAACTTCTGTGAAGTGTTGGTAATGATTCGATCATGAGAGACTCCTCCAAGAAAACAAGAAACTACATTTTAAGACAACCCTTCCAGTGATGTAAAAAAAAAAAGTATTTATTCACAGGTTTCTGTGCCCCTTAGGGCAAAGTTTCGTCCCATGGAATGTTAAACCCCTTGTTCTCATGGGTGCTGCATTCATTGACACTAAACTGCATCTTGTAGTGTCCCAAACCTCATTATCTGCTGGAGAGGCTTTGACTACATGGTATGTACATGAGATGAAGTGCTGTCAGGCTGTACCTGCATGATATTAGAAAGGCCATACCCAGAAGCACCTGGATGGCTCAATTGGTTAAGCATCCGACTCTTGGTTTGGGCTCAGATCATGATCTCACAGCTGGTGAGTTCGAGCCCCTCATCCGACTCTGTGCTGACAGTGCAGAGCCTGCTCTGGATTCTCTCTCTCCCTCTTTCTGCCCTGCCCCTGCTCACTCACTCTTGCTCAAAAATAAATAAATAAACATAAAAATAAAAAGGCCATACAAATTTGGTCACCGAGGGATCAGAGATTGCCCAAACCAGTGCATGAGCTATATCTACTACAATCCAGATCAAATTTAATGTTTAACCATTTGTTGATTCATTCAAAAATTGCATTGCATTCCACTAACTAGAAGGTGTTCTTTAGCTTTATAGAACTTTATGCAGAACAAATTAATAAATCACAAATCTATCAACTAAAATATGCATTGAAAATGTCCTATGTACCTTAGGTTCTGAAGTAGACAGATGTCATTCTCTCCAATAAACAAGAATATAGGGGCCCCTGTGTGGCTCAGTCAGTTAAGTGTCTGACCCTTGAGTTTGGCTCAGGTCATGATTTCACGGTTTGTGGCTTTGAGCCCCATGTCAGGTTCTGCACTGTGTGGAGCCTATTTGGAATTCTTTCTCTCTCCCTTCCCCATTTGCTTGCTCTCTCTCTCTCTCTCTCTCAAAATAAATAAACTTTAAAAAAAACAATATAATTGGGAAGACAATGCATGCTGTTTTCTAAACTAATATATATGTTTTAAATTTGGTATTGCTTTTTTTCATAATAGGAGTTTCAAAATTTTATTTTTTTTCTTTAGTTACTATTAAGATAATGAAGTTCTTCACTTTTTGTGTCTAGTTCTTAAAAGTTGACTGGCTTTTTCTTTTTTAACTCCAAAGCTGTATGGTATTTTCCCCTTCCTGATTCAAAAGTCAAATGTAAACAGATCATAATAATTAAACTAAGGTAAAACAAGTAATTAAGTCAAAGATACCACACAGCCAGTTACATGGAGTGGATTAAATCCCACCAGAGTTCTTTTGAAACCTGAAAAGGTTGGAGTCTCCTTCACAACATACCCAGTACAGCCCCCATGACATATTCTTACTTCTGTTCCAGTTTGACTAGTTCCTCAATTCTCCATGATTTTTACAACACACTTGAATTGAGTGAAAATGTTTTCCAGTAGATACGTTATTTCATGTGTTCAAGCCTTCACAGAGATTCTCTTCACAAATTTCACAGGATGCTTTGGAAAGCAAGTTCCTAGGAGCAGGAACATTTTAACTTTTTCACAGCAATTGTCAACATCTTCATAAAACTGATGCCACTGCTTGACAGATGAGTCTTTGCTGGAATTGATGGTGACTGGATGGTAGTAAATATGAGAGAAGAAGCCATAAATATGGACAGCTGCATTGACAGTGTTTACATTTGTCATGTGATATTGGGCAGGCGTGTTTCCAGACCAGCTCCCACTCTTGTTTTGTTTCTTTTTCTAGGAGACAAATGGTTTTGTCTCTTCTACCCACCTGTTCCCTTCACTTCTCAGTCTTTTTAAATTTCCCTTCATGATTAGAAAAGTTTGCAAACCCCTTCCAGCAGAAGAAGCAGGACAAAAAGATGGAAGGTGTGAGGAAGGAAGAGGTGGGAGAAAGGTAAGGAACACCTGAAAGCCCATGTTTAGGTGCTGTCTTTTGGATATTCTGGCTGTGCCTAGGTTTTGTAGTCTCACTAAGTTCTGTGTGATTCTCTGTACATTTGACCCATTAAAGTCAAGTTAGAATATGCTCCACTGTAATACAGATAGGCACTGCTTTGGGATAAATTGTATTCTATCTGGTTTTTCAACTCATCCATTCTCTTTGAGAGGCTGTATGTAAAATATAGTTCCCAAGATGTTTCATGAGTGAAGTAACGATATGGTCTTATCAGGTGTTGCCAACATCTACTGCATTTTTAAAAATGCTTATTTATTTGTTTGAAGAGAGAGAGAATGAACAGGGGAGGAGCGGGGGCGGGGGGTGGCCGGAGAGAGAATCCCTAGCAGGCTTCACACTGTCAGCACAGAGCCCAGTGCAGGGCTCCATCTCATGAACCATGAAATCACAACCTGAGCCAAAATCAAGAGTCAGATGGTTAACAGACTGAATTACTAGGTGTCCCCCTCTACTACGTTTTTAAAAAGTTTTCATGAGCCAATTCCCAACTCCTTTAATCCCTAGAACCAGTTGCTCTACAAGATTTAAAAAATATCCCACTTACTTGAATAAGAAAAAAAAAAGTATATTATTTGATCACTTGGATATTCTATGCAATGTTGAATGACTGGCAGCATATCGATCAGTCCAGAATACACACATAATCTTTTCCCTAGGTATGTGAATATGATCTTCCTCTGAAACTAGGAAGTGTGAATTAAGGTTGAAAAATTTTGAAAATAGTTTTATTGAAAGGCCTTTCTTACAATTTTGCCCCAGTGATCCTTCACAAAACAAAACCAGCAGGAACACAGAATAATGTTTTCATACAAATATATTCAAATCTGTGGAGGATAGCAATTTTTATTTTTATAAATTTAAAATAAAGTCATATTATACTATTATTAAGATTTTAAAATAGATTAACATAGTTTTATATATCCCATTGTGAGAGATTTGCTAGTAAATTTTTTATGAGTACTTTTTGTACATTTGGGGAAAAATTGGAATAAAACTTTTGATATAAAAGAGATATAATTATTCAGTACATGCTGTAAACATGCCCACTGTGGATTTTAAAGTACTGGTAAATGAAGTAATAAATGTAGTTAACTATTGACTACTGCTAAAGTTTCCCTACTGGAAGATAGTCCATCCATCCAGGCATCACTAAAGATGTTGTTTGAATTAGTTTACTTCTAGGATTACGGGATACAAGAACACAAACACCAAATAGTGGAAAATGTCATAAACCAAAGTTTGTGTCTGAAACAATGTGTTATTATAAGATTCAAAAATGAATGCCATCAAATTACTACAGAATATTGATTGTTTTGCTTTGCAATTCTGACCTTTTGTTATTGAATAGATGTAAAAAAAGTATGCCGAATAGATAAGTAAAATATGATTTTTAACAAAGTGAAAATAAATGTGTATATTTCTCTGATTTCAGTAATAGATTGGGTAATGTTTTCAGGTATTTAAGAGCATAAAACAAGCTATGAATCTTTAATCCAAAGAATATGATTTGTAAAAACCTTGCTGAATAATTTTAAAATAATTGTAAATGCCCTGTGTCTAGGCTCTAGATTAAGTCAACAGGTCACCTAAGGACTTTCAGCAAGCCCCATATGCCAAATATTTTTGACCTGTATATTGATACAGCATCTTTTTTCATTTTATTTGGAAAATACAGGTTATGAAGAATCTATCATGTGACTTTTGCATATGATTATACTGGTATTTCTAAGTCCTTTCCTCCAAATCTACAATTATGTGAATTATTATAGTTCTATATTATTTTTATGTTTATGTTAATATCGGTGTAGGAATAATAAATGCTCATATAAAATTTTGAATATGCATTTAATAAATATGTTAATAGACCTTGATAAATTAAAATAATGAATAGTGAAAATAATAAAAGGCAATTATAATAGATCTAAATATTATAGAATATAGATCTATATAGATCTATAATAGATCTAAATAGTCTATAAATGGCCATATATTAAGAATCTCAAAAATATCTGGAAATTATTTTTTGGAATAAAGTAAGAAATATGCAATTTTTGCTGCTTGTGAAGTCATATATATATATATATATATATATATATGACGTATATACATATACATCTCAATAGTTTTTCTTTGCAACTCATATCTTTTGTTACTAAATAGAAGGAAAAAATCATACAGGATAGATAAGTAAGATACCATTTTAACAAAATTTAAATTGTTAAGAACCTAAAATCACAGAGCAAGAGAATGGTGTAGCCAGATTTCAACCCAGAAAGTCTGAGCTCTGTATCTGACTTTTAATCCATTGGACTAGAGGGGGTTATTGTGTGGAGCAGTTGGCCAGGTCCCTTCTTCCCTTCTCACAGCTCCCTCACTCCCAACATTCACTTAATTTCAAATCTAGGGAAATACGGCTCCATGTCACGTTCAAAATACCCCTCACATGCACAAATTTTATGCTCAGTGTTGCTTATCAATGCACTTTGCTAAACAAATGACTGTTGCAAATCTTCAGAAAGGGATCATGCAAATTCCTTGGAGGTGGAAAGAAGAGGTCACTGTTTTTCCCCTGTCCTAGAAATATTCTGGCTTGTTCAGACATTCAAAATCTAGATTTAATCAGTAGACCTGATTGTCATGTAGACAGACCTACTTATATGTAAACCTGTGACATTTCTTCTCTGACATAGACTAGAGATGTGCCAGAGCATAGCAAATCATGCTTTAGCGTTTTGCAGACTAAATCGATGTTAACAGCTACAGAAAAATTGTGTAGATGGCATTGCTTCAAAAATGTTTTTAGATACAATGGAGATAAAATTCCAAATGGTTGCAATATTTTAGACTTGATGTTAGAGTAAATAATGCATTATTAACTGCAGTTAAGTAACTTTTGAACACAGTAGAAAATTATATGTTCTAAATTTAGAACAAGAGCCTACTACTTTGGAATTTTACTTTTCTCTTTGAAAACATGAATTAATAATAGCTCTTTTTTTTCTGTCATTCTAAATTATATCTGAAATACTAAAAGGTATGATTTTCAAAGGTAGAAGTATGGCAGTTTTATATAAATGATTTCCATCCAGTTAGAATGGTAACCAGTATGTTTATTTGAAACTTTGGATGTTAAAATAATTCACAAAACTTGAAATAATCATTTTTACACTTGATCTTAGCCAAAAGGCTGAGAAGCGATTGAAATAATTATTTTTAATTAATGACTCTAAGATTATTGTTGGGAAACACTTGAAGTCGTAATGTGACAAGATACACATATTATACATGTTAATGAAAGGAAGAAAAGGACTTGTATAGTCCTTATGACATTATGCACGGATATAATTCTAAGCTTCTGAAATTGTATTTGGTGGTTTTTTTTTAAATTATTTTCTCCAATGGTAATTCATAAAATTCCTCAGCCTCAATCTTCTTATTTACTAAATGGTGATAATGACCTTAAATATTGCTTGAATTTTCTGAGACCAGTTTTCATCCTCTGTTAAATGGAGCGTTTGTAAGTTCAGCACCTACATTTGAAAGCTGTTGTGGCTTAGGTAGTGAAAATATATATGCAAATTTCTCTAGGCATGTGAATAAGACTTTTTGGTGAATCATTAGCCAATCCTCTCAAGGAACCATTTCTTCTCTTAAAAGTGAAAATTGACTTTGGGTGTGAAGTTTGGTGAGTTCTTTATAGATTTTGGAAACTAGCCCTTTGTCTAATGTCATTTGCAAATATCTTTTCCCATTCCATTGGTTGCCTTTTAGTTTTGTTGGTTGTTTCCTTTGCAGTCCAGAAGCTTTTATCTTGATGAGGTCCCAATAGTTCATTTTTGCTTTTAATTCCCTTGCCTTTGGAGATGTGTCAAGTAAGAAATTGCTGCGGCTGAAGTCAGAGAGGTTTTTTCCTGCTTTCTCCTCTAGGGTTTTGATGGTGTCCTGTCTCACATTCAGGTCCTTTATCCATTGTGAATTTATTTTTGTGAATGGTGTAAGAAAGTGGTCTAGTTTCATTCTTTGCATGTTGCATGGTGCTGGGTCCACTTCTCCCAGCACCATTTGTTAAAGAGACTGTCTTGTTTCCATTGGATATTCTTTCCTGCTTTGTCAAAGTTTAGTTGGCCATACTTTTGTGGGTTCAATTCTGGAGTTTCTATTCTATTCCATTGGTCTATGTGTCTGTTTTTGTGCCAAAACCATGCTGTCTTGATGATTACAGCTTTGTAGTAGAGGCTAAAGTCTGGGATTGTGATGCCTCCTGCTTTGGTTTTCTTCAATATTACTTTGGCTATTCAGGGTCTTTTGTGTTTCCATACGAATTTTAGGATTGCTAGTTCTAGCTTCGAGAAGAATGCTGGTGCAATTTTGATTGGGATTGCATTGAATGTGTAGATTGCTTTGGGTACTATTGACATTTTAACAATGTTTATTCTTCCAATCCATGAGCATGGAAAGTTTTCCCATTTCTTTGTATCTTCTTCAATTTCCTTCATAAGCTTTCTATAGTTTTCAGCATACAGATCTTTTACATCTTTGGTTAAGTTTATTCCTAGGTATTTTATGATTCTGGGTGCAGTTGTGAATTGGATCAGTTTCTTTACTTGTCTTTCTGTTGCTTCATTATTAGTGTATAAAATGCAACTGATTTCTGTACATTGATTTTGTATTTGCGACTTTCCTGAATTCATGTATCAGTTCTAGCAGACTGTTGGTGGAGTCTATTGGTTTTTCCATGTATAATATCGTGTCATCTACAAAAAATGAAATAATCCAGTGAAGAAATGGGCAGAAAACATGAATAGACACTTTTCTAAAGAAGACATCCAGATGGCCAACAGGCACATGAAAAGATGCTCAACACCACTCCTCATCAGGGAAATACAAATCAAAACCACACTGAGATATCACCTCACACCAGTCAGAGTGGCCAAAATGAACAAATCAGGAGACTATAGATGCTGGTGAGGATGTGGAGAACCGGGAACCTTCTTGCACTGTTGGTGGGAATGCAACCTGGTACAGCCACTCTGGAAAACAGTGTGGAGGTTCCTCAAAAAAATTAAAAATAGATCTACCCTATGACCCAGCAATAGCACTGCTAGGAATTTACCCAAGGTATACAGGAGAGCTGATGCATAGGGGCACTTGCACCCCAATGTTTATAGCAGCACTTTCAGCAATAGCCAAACTATGGAAAGAGCCTAAATGTCCATCAACTGATGAATGGATAAAGAAATTGTGGTTTATATACACAATGGAATACTACTTGGCAATGAGAAAGAATGAAATATGGCCTTTTGTAGCAACGTGGATAGAACTGGAGAGTGATATGCTAAGTGAAATAAGTCATACAAAGAAAGACAGATACCATATGTTTTCACTCTTATGTGGATCCTGAGAAACTTAACAGAAGAGCATGGAGGAGGGGAAGGAAAAAAATGTTAGAGAGGGAGGGAGGCAAACCATAAGAGACTCTTAAAAACAGAATAAAATGAGGGTTGGTGGGGGTGGGAGGGAGGGGAAAGTGGGTGATAGGCATTGAGGAGGGCATCTGTTGGGATGAGCACTGGGTTTTGTATGGAAACCAATTTTACAATAAATTTCATATTTTTTAAAAAAGGCACAGATTAAAAGAAAAAAAAAGTGAAAATTGATTTAAAGCCTTTGACTAATGACCCCATCTTCTTCCCTTACACTTATCACTGTTTTTTCCTCCTCCCTTTTTAGGTTAGAAACAAAACTTGCTAGAGGAAGAAGTGCTCTATATCTGAGTACACAAGGTATACAAATCATATATCTAATCCTGGTCTGATGGTCCTTAATTCAGGATAATTTTGTTTCATTAACAAGCTGCAAATTCAATTAAACTTTCCCCTCTTTATAGGTGCGGTATTAAAAATAAGGATACTTTGTAAATTCTAAGTTATTAGAAACATGAACAAAATCAAGCAGTTCTTTCTAAGGCCTTCTAGACATTAATTAAATTCACCAGCCACTGACTAAGCTCTTTACTGTTTATAAAAGTAAGATTTATTTTCCCTGCAATATACGCCAGGTACTTTTTTAAGTGTGTAAGTGTATTTATCCAATTATTAACTCTACTTCTCAAATGAGAAAACTGGAACACATAGAGATAAGTTGTACAAGTTCCTAATACTACTAAGAGGCAGAATCAATAACTGAATATAGTAATTTGTCTTTAAAGCCATGCCATTAAATACCATTCTATCCTGTATATCTAATGATCTGTATCTCCATTTGAAATCAGTAGGAAGTATCCAAATGTTATTTCAAATAAGACATAATGATGAACCACAGAATGAATATCCATGCATTCATTCACATATTTATGTATTATTATTCTCACATACTGAAGACATGAGTTTTTGGAGTTTTTCCAAATCTACACAGTGACTTTTAACCAAAGAAAATAAGAACTTACCAAAACCCTTATACCAACTTACACCATAAATTGCATCTGCTGAAGTGGAGAGTTAGAATATATCAGCATTTGTTTTCATTCATCTGATATGTCCCCAGCCCTTACATTCAGAATCATCTACTTTCTAGTTTAATTCTGTACATATCAGTATTACAGAAACGTAATCTGTGGGATTTCCACAGAAACCTTTACACACCATGTTTAGAATTCCCCAAAGTTATATTTTCCATTCTTTCTGTTTTCTAAGAGAAAAATAGGTTTTAATATCACAAAATAAAAAAGTATTTATCTTACTGTATGTACAATCAATGCATGCATTTATTGTTCTCTATAAAAGCACTCATTTGAAACCAAATACAATGCAGTTTTCAAACATTCAAAACTATATTTAAACAACATATTACTAAAGCCTTTTCAATAAAATGTGTGTTGAAAAAAAATAAAAGCTAGTTAACAGAACCCAGAAGTTACTTCATTCCTGTGAAAAATCCCCCTTTATATGGATGCAAAATAAAACTGGTTTTTCCAGAATAACCACTCATGCAAGGAAAGAAAAAAAGAGGCCAGCAAAAAATTTAAAATAATGATAAACAGAAGAATTTACAAAAAATAAAAAATATGCCCACTTATGTTTTAAATTGATGCTTAAGTTGCCTTGCATTTTCTAAATGCTACAGGATATCTTGATTAAAATTTACTCTCCAGAATGTGTTCTGGAAACTCAAGGATAATAAAGCTTTATTTAGTATTAAGATTTGTACTTCTCAGAATAATTTAAAAAAAAAAACAAAAATCAAACAGCCCCTAAAAGAGCTTACTGTCTACTTGAATTTATGCCAAGCCATTAATTTTTTCTGGTTAAAGGATGCACCATATAAAATCTTCTTGTCATTACTTCTTATCACTCTTTGTCATTTTCCTAGAAAATATCTCATTTGGAATAGCACACTAAAGTTTAATTCTACCAAATCTTATATGTGGGGAAAAGTCAGTCATAAACATTTTTTAGTAATCTATTCTCTCCAATTTTTGCATATGTTTTTCTTCTTTTTCTTTTGTTTTCTCTTATATCTAACCAAAGTTGTGCTATCCACAAAGTTACATGTTCTCTCTTGAAATACTAGTATCTACCTAAGGTGCCATTTGGAGGTTCAATTCCAAATTTTCACTATTTCTAAAGATAAACTTAATCATCTTAATAATTGTAATGGTAAGATAAATGGGAAGCCTAAGAATCCAATTTAATAATTATTTAAAATTATAAATTTATAAGTTTTCTCAAAAACCAGAGCAATGATACCCGTAGCGTTAGGTGAAACCCATCTGCTATTATTAGTTATTGAATATGTTTGTTATTTACTGATAAGAAAGTTTAATACACTGTAGTTCTGAAATTCTATAGTTCAACTCCTAAAAAATACAAGTATTTTACTTTGTACCAGCTTCCCCTCTCTGTTTCATTTCTAGAATTTAATCTTTCACAAATGAAATATTCTGAATTTGATATATAAAGGTATTATTGTTTCTTTTTGCCACACTAAGCAAAAAGTGTTATATTTAATATATGAAGACCATACAAAATTAAAAAATAGTGGTTTTGTTGTGTTTGGCCCTATCTCATTTTCATCAAAATAAAAACACATTGGATTTTTCTGTAAGTACAATTTTGAATCTAGTTACTGGAGGATTAAAAAGGCAGCAATTAATTTGTCCAATTTTAAAGCTTCGGAAAGACATATGAGAAATTTCGCTGGGTACTTTGTTATATTTGGGTCTTGAAGGACCACTAAGATACATATGTAAAGGAAAAAACTGAGCTCTTTTTAAAAAAAAATTTTTTTAACGTTTATTTATTTTTGAGACAGAGAGAGACAAAGCATGAATGGCGGAGGGTCAGAGAGAGGGAGACACAGAATCTGAAACAGGCTCCAGGCTCTGAGCCGTCAGCATGGTGCCCCACGCGGGGCTCGAACTCACGGACCGAGAGACCTGAGCGGAAGTCAGCCACTTAACCGACTGAGCCACCCTGGTGCCCCAAAACTGAGCTCTTAAACCAAGACCAGTAACAAAAGTATGTAACATAGATAGGGCCTAGTTTGGGAAAAGAATACACACACACACACACACACACACACACACACACACACTATTAACAAGATTTGACTGTTAAATGTAATGTGAGAAGGAAAAGCAAGTTACAAAAATGACTCCCATTTCTTTCTTTTAGGCGAGTTGGAATATTACAGTATCACCAATTTAAAAAGAAGACAAAACTGGGAGAAAAGCAGTTGAGGTAAAGATGATCAGGAAGCATTTTGGCATCCTAAATTTGAAGTGCCAACTGGCAACAGTGTATACAGGAAACAAACACTTAGAGATAGAAGACTTTAATTATTAAGAACATGGACATTGGGGTAGAATCGGGTTAAACTTCTATGTCTTTTTTATACTTCTGTGACCTTGGGCAGATTTTTCAATCATTTAGGACCTTAGTTTCATCATCTGTAAAATACAGGTACTGATTATACATCCTTTAAGGAGTTGTCCTCCAGAAAAAATGAGATAATCCACATAAAGCACTTCATTCAGTATCTTTACCTAGTAAGTGCTTAATGATCGTTACCTAAGGAAGCTACCATGAGGAGTATGAAATTGAAATACACATTTTGGAAATTTAACACAGAAATTGCAGACATAACCATGAAGTCAGATGAGATAATCTACAGAAAATGCATAAAATAAGAAATGGAGGTGAGTTTCACCTTAAAAAATAATTTAAGTTTAATTCAGAATTCAGCCAATAAGATAATTAAAAGGAGACTCTTCTACAGTCTGCTAGATAAACACTCCGGTTAACTTTTCCCAAACTAATATATACGTTTAATTCATCAGACAAATTGCAAAAGTTTATGTGAATGATAAACAGTTGAAATATAAGTCTATCTTGAAAAAGAGAAAATTAGGAGGGACTTGACTGTCAAATGTTAATATAAAATACAAAGCTTCAAAGAAAAGGATTGGTACTTACGTGAGAATAGACAGACCTATCAAAAGAAAGCCAGAGAATCAGATCCTTTCAAATCAGTGGGAAAAATAGCTCAAGGAAAATGAGTTGAATATTTGAATCAAAATCAAATCAAATTAAGTCTTTATGGCAACATACACACCCCATGCATGCATACACACACACACACACACACACACGCGTGCGCACACACACACACAGCTAATTTCTATACAGCTAACAGAATTATTATTCTTTTTTTAAATGTTTAATTATTTTTGAGAGAGCACAAGTAGGGGAGGGAGAAGATACAGGCTGACAGAGGATCTGAAGCAGGCTCTGCGCTGACAGCAGTAAGCCTGAGCCCCATGTGGGGGTCCAAACTCAGGAACTGTGAGATCATGCCCTAAGCCAGAGTCTGATGCTCAACCGACTGAGCCACCCGGGTGCCCCCAGCATTATTATTTTTAAAGAAATAATAAAAAAGTAGAATACCAGTAACCATTGGAAGTTTGTTTTGAGAGATCTCTTTCAGTAAGCAATTATTTCAAAGGAAGAAACCATAAAGGAAAATACAAATAAATTTGACCTCATAAACATTTTAGAAACTCTAAGGACAGAACTGAAGTAGAAATATTGTAAATAAGTGACCAAGTGTCAGTTGTTTAATATACATATTACCTATACGTGATCAGTGAGAAAAGTATTTTAAGAAGACAAAGGACACAAAGAAGCAATTCATCATATAAATGCATTAGAAATAAATGTTAGCAAAAATGGAAACTTTGTCCGGATAAATTATTTATCTCTGACTAAAACAGTGTTGGGTTTTCAAAAAATGGCCACAAGCGGTAGTAGCATATTGCTACCCTGAAGTGACACGAGAACTGGTACTGTTACTGTGGGGGCCAATGGTGACATCCTATGTAAATTTTAAAGTGTTTTTCCAGCAATTAACATTTAAGAAATTATCTTAAACAAATAATGACAGACCCATGAAATAAATGTTTTAACTATACTCAAATGATTGTCTGACACGACTGTCTGATGCATCTCCCTCAAACCCTGCCCCCAAACAAAACACAACAAAAAAACATGTTCATCTAAAAAAAAAATGATTTTACTGCCAGCTCTGTCCACTCCAGAAGTAGGAAAGCTTGACCTAAAGAGAAGGTCATTCCCGTGCAAGTGAGTGGTTCAAAAATGAGTATTTTTACTCATTTTTTACTCTATAAGATATCTGGAAAAATTTGCAGAGGTTTCCTGGAAAACTTTTACATCTGCCAATAGAGACCATATAAGAGGTTGTATTTTTTCTTCTTCCTCTTGTGTTGTCATCTTTTACTGTAAATCCTGAAATAAGAGTATTCCCACCACAACAAACCTGAGGGTAAAGAGAACATCAAAAATAGCAGAGACAAGGAAATGAAGGAATCAGGGGATATGTAGGGCCCGGCTGGGGGCTAAATAGCCAGCTTTAAAATCAGCACTACATCTAGATTTCCTAAAAATGTTTTTATTGTGTAAATAAAAGATCCCATTGGTTGTAGCCCAAAGTTTCCTACTTGAATCTATAGTTCACATGTTGGGAGCTATAATTTAGTGTTTGAAGCTAAATTGCCATTGTTAGAAGTATAATCCAAAAGAGTACAGTCACTGGACATTATAAAATTTGGATGATTGTTCAGCAACTCCTCCTCCTCCCCTCCCACATTAGGTGCGGCGTACTATTCTACCTCTGGCCTAGTAACTAGTTCTGGCCAGTGTCATGTGTTATCAGCTGTGATCTCAAGCAACAATATGTTTCTCTTTGCTTTCTTGAGCTTTTGCAAGCACCATGAGGACATGCCACGGTATCCTGTGATCCCAGGAAAATGAAAGTCATGTGAAGCAGATATAGACCAAGTTTACTGAACTCGATCTAGAGCAGCCGGTCCTCAGCCACAATACAGACATGTAAGTGAGAAATGCTCATTACGTTTCATGCTAGATTCTTGAGGTGTTTGTTATGAAACCTTTGTCTTTAGCTGACTGAGATAACATGAACTCTGTTGATTGTAGAATAATGCCACAAAATTAAAAGACAATGATGGAAATCACTCTGAGATCAACAGTATAATTTTGGGATTAGTGTGCAAAATGCAACTGGATGCGCTATTCTGAGGACCAAATATACCTCTATTAGTTATTGAAAAAGCCTAAAAAAATCCCCTGTAATACTGAGATTTAAAACAAATTTTAACACCATCTCCACAAATTCTTCAGAAATGAGCCTTTTTGGACAATGTGGACCATGATGTTAGACATTCATTGACCTGGGAGCCTTTGTTCCAAATTCTACAGGCACTCAGCTTCTGATATGATACTAGACATGTAAAGTTTTTGGAACATGTTACCAACACAAACACAAAAAAATGGAAAATTTCAACATTTACTATTGTATAGCCTGAAGGACAGAGAAACATTTTTAGAACACATTATAGAAACAAAGGTGGATAATATACTTCAAATGCAGAGAAATGCCATCAGCTATGTAAGGTTCAGCAGGCTGTGCCATTGACATTTTTCATGGACACAAAACCACGAGAGACCCCATTGATCACTGACCTAGAAGGGGCACGCAGAAGGACAAAGCATTGTTAAGATTCATATGAGGAGTAAAATGTTCAGATTCAGCAATTTGTACAAACACCCATTCCCCTTCCAGCAGGAGGTTGTGCGTGGCTTGCAATTTTGAGCCAAGATGGAAGAGGAAGAGGAAAATTGAATAAAGTAGAATGAATTAAGTTGATCTGTGTAAAAAAGAGCTAAGCCACAAATATCTGGGGGGAGACACAAGAGAATTTCCTCAGTCTTCTCTCTACATGATTTGATGGAGATTAGAATGAAAGTGAGGGACAAGTGAAGAGGGACAAGGCATCTTTTCCCTTACATTTTAAAAAGCTCTTCTGTGTATTACGAATTTACTCTCCCCTTGGTATTGCAGGAAAATTTACTTTATTCTCTATTATTTTTGATGCTGAGTTGCTATTTGTTTTATTTCGATGTTAGAAATACATGCATATTGGGTTTCATAGAGACTATTTTTTAATAAATTAAACTATTTCATATTTTGCATTGTAATGTATAATTTCATTTAATGAACAAGATGGGTTAAAATACCACCAGGGTGGTGAAAGCAGGATTTGCTATACATAAGTAAGGTCATCATTAATTTGCAAAGGAGAACATAGGAAATTTCCTTACCTCTATTTCCTTTCCAGTTCAATTTTTATTCTGAATCAGATGAACTATTGAAATCCATATTTTATCCTTATTCACTCATTTCATTCTAGATTTATCTTCCACACTTTCATATTTTTTAGTTAGTATAGAAATAAATTTAGGACAAATAGTTACAACTGCAATTCGCCTAAGATGTTTGTCATAGACATATGAAGGAAGAAAGAGGCAGACCTAAAAATTATGTTGAAAATACTTCAAGGAAAAAAATTAGAAGTAAAATAATGTGTTATACTTTATAAAAGCCTTTCTCATAATGATGGCCTAGAAATGCTGATCAGGACACTGGTGGTTCTTAAATGTTGAACTCAGAGGAAGTAAACACAAAATATTTTCCTTTAAGCTATTGAATTGTAATAAAAAATTCTGAGATCTAGTGCTGTATCTGTTAATATATAATATGTACATAAATCATCATGTCAGAAATTAATGTTGCAAATAATAAGATATAAGAGAAAGACACGGCCCAGACTGAGCTGAGAAGCCAAAGCGATGGGGATGGGAGGACCAGTAGAGGAATCTAGCAATGTAGACAGCAATGAAGGGCCCCCCTCAGAACTCGTAGGTCAAAGTATGGCCTTCTTAGAGCTCTGATAAATTTTTTTTTATCATTTTCTTAAAGAAAAAACATGGAAGGATAGAAATTTGAGAAACTCCAGTTATTTGTTGATGAAGCTAAAACACAGTTATGTTGTTAATTAAATAATTTGATTGCAGAACGGAGTGAGAATCAGGTCAACAAACTGTAACACTGCCTGTTATAGAGAAAGGAAGATCTTTAGTCTGAACAACAGCATGAAAATCCTTGGTTCCAGATTACACACACACACACACACACACACACACACACACACACACTTTTTTAAAAAGCCATATACACTTGTTTAAATTCAAAAAAAGCTTTTTGATTTAGTTTTTGCTCTGTCTTGGCATCTTCTGTCCTTGATCCTAAGAGAGTTATCTCCTGAACTCTGGTCCAGCATACTTTATAACTCTGCAAGTATTTATTCCAAGGAATTGTAATTAAATTACCCAGAAACGTAGCCAAGTTTCTTGTCCTCGTTATTACCTGATTTGTTCTGTCCATCTGCAGTTCTGCTGGAAGATTTTCATTCAGCCACATTTTTATCCAGTCACATAAATAATTCTCTTTAGATATTAGCTTAACTAAAGTCCACTTGCAATTATCAATAATTCTTTCTCAGGAAAATAGGATTAATCTATGCGTAGTATTTTCTTGGTAGAATTGGTGCTTATTATAGAAAATTTAAAAAGATAGAGTTGTCGTGAGAAGTTATTGAAACTAGACTAGATTGACACTGAAAAAATCATACTGAAAACCAGATGATTCTAAAAGGCCTTTTTATTCCGTTATATAATGCTACATCATTTCATTCTATATAAATTCAAAGAATAATTGAATACATGTTACTATTCCATTGAACGTACTAAAATTAAACTTAAGGAAATGTGAGGTGTAAAATGTTATAGATATTTTAGACATTGTTCCCCAAACTACCTGTGTATGGTATACATCTGTAACATAACTAACATACACAATGAAACAAAAATCATGAAATTATTCATTTGGTTTTGCTTCAGTATGCACACCAAACAGTGCTAATTATAAAGCTGCATCGGTACAGGGGCACCTGGGTGGTTCATTCGGATAAACATCTGACTTCAGCTCAGATCATGATCTCAAGGTTGGTGGGTTTGAGCCCCGTGTGGGGCACTATGCTGAGAGCTCGGAGCCCAGAGCCTGCTTCAGATTCTGTGTCCCCCTCTCTCTCTGCCCCTCCCCGACTTGTGCTCTATCTCTCCCTCAAAAACAAATAGAACATTAAAAATAAAAAAAAACTGTTGGTACAGATATCAATCACAGAAGATATAAAACTTCTTTGGTTCAGATTTTCAAAAAATTATTGAAATTTTGGGAATGTGTAATGAATCTATACTTCTCAACTTTTAAGCAGTTTGTGGAAAATACTTATTACAGATCATAGTTTCAATGATATATATGGATTAGTTTTCTATATTCTATGGCCAGACACTGAAATCTTAAGATTATTCAAAGATATTCAGAGGTTACCTGGGTGGCTCAGTCACTGAAGTGTCAGACACCTTGATTTCACAGCTCAGGTCATGATCTCAGGGTTTGTGAGATCGAGCCTCACATGGGGCTCTGCACTGACAGCATGGACCATGCTTAAGATTCTCTCTCCCTCTGTCTTTCTGCCCACCCCCTGCTTGTGTGTACACTCTCTCTCTCTCTCTCTCTCAAAATAAATAAATAAAACATTAAAAAAGATATTCACAAACGCATAATTCATAAAGCAAAAAAAAGTAAAACTGAAAACCTTAAAGGCAGGGACAATAATCTCATTTAGGCATTATTCTTCCATGCACAACACAACAGCCAACACAGATAAGCACTCTCTTGTGATAGGTGAAAAAATAGAATGTAATAGAAATGGAATCATGCATTCACTCAATACACACATATAAACATGACTAGAAAACAAATCAAAGCTTACTGGTTTTTACTCATGAAAGAGCATACATATCTATGCCCATACTAGTTTTGGACACCCATCTTTGGTATTTCCAATACCTGACTGTAAACACAGTATTATCACTAGTGGAAAATATGGATGTTAAATGGGGGAGGGGAAGGAAAAAAAAAGAGGTTAGAGTGGGAGAGAGCCAAAGCAGAAGAGACTCTTAAAAGCTGAGAACAAACTGAGGGTTGATGGGGGGTGGGAGGGAGGGGAGGGTGGGTGATGGGTATTGAGGAGGGCACCTTTTGGGATGAGCACTGGGTGTTGTATGGAAACCAATTTGACAATAAATTTCATATATTAAAAAAAAAGGGGCGCCTGGGTGGCGCAGTCGGTTAAGCGTCCGACTTCAGCCAGGTCACGATCTCATGGTCCGTGAGTTCGAGCCCCGTGTCGGGCTCTGGGCCGATGGCTCAGAGCCTGGAGCCTGTTTCCAATTCTGTGTCTCCGTCTCTCTCTGCCCCTCCCCCGTTCATGCTCTGTCTCTCTCTGTCCCAAAAATAAATAAAAAACGTTTGAAAAAAAAAAGAATACTACTTAAACGTTATATTTTTAAACAACTAATTTAAAATAAAATTTGTTTTTTAAAGCCATAAACAGTAATACACTCAGTAATTTAAATTTCAAATCTAAAATTCTATGTGTTCTACATATTTCATTGGCATACATTTAAAATGCAAAACTGCATAAAACCAGTACATTACAAGGGATATTGCAACATGAATCTAATAAATTCTTAGGCACACCACGTTTTATTGAATCTTTTCCTATATGAGATGCATTTAGTTTTTTAATCCGATAACCATAGTACCTAATAATGTAATTCTAATTTTTTACTCGAGAACAGACTTTCCACAAATAATCTGAGTTTCTTACTATGACAAAAGTGTATGTCAAAGTTTTAGGATATCTTCACATATCATAATTTTGAAACAAAGTGTGTGTTATATTTTGGGGATAATTTTTTTTCTGATTCCATTTAATTGCATAATTGGAATAAATCTTAAAAAAATAGTGGACATTTAAGAAAACTATATATAGCAACATTTAAATGCAGTAAAATGTGTAAAAATGTGTATTATGGCATTGATTGTTTCAGAAACAACACAGAGTTCTTTCTGATCCTGGCTTGTTTGAAACTCATTTGATCATGATTTTCCTGAGGCAATTTATAAGAGTGGTTTCACTTGCAGGCCTGTGAACAAATTATAATTCTGACTTTGTAAATCTTTGGGATAAATTTTCTCTGCATCTATTCTGGGGTTACCTCCTCACTCAATGATAACAGGAAATAATTAGCTTCACTCCACAAGCTTACACGAAAGAATTAATATATTTTATGCTTAAGTGGAAAAAATCAAAGGGATAAGTTATGAAAAATATACTCACTTAAATTATGCATCTAGAAACTAAAGTTTAGATGTAGAAATTGGTGATATGTCAAGGTTTTTACATATTTAATGTTTTTTTTTCATTTTTTATTTTTGAGAGAGAGTATGAGCGGGTGAGGGGCAGAAAAGGGGACAGAGGATCTGAAGTGGCCTCTGCACTGACAGCGGTGAGCCCAACGTGGAACTCAAGCTCACAAACCGTGAGATCATGACCTAAGCCGAAGTTGGACACTCAACCGACTGAACCACCCACGCACCCCAAAGTTCTTACAGATTTAAAATCATTTATTGAAAATTTATTGCATTTATTTTATAAGACAGTTGTACAAATTAGATGCTGTTACTAGTCTGATGATCTGGGAAAATTGGTAAATCATTGCACGCTATATACTTTGCCGTTTTAAAGGGGGAAAAAATGACAGTGGCACAATTGATCGGACCAAAATACAATGGATGTGGTTTTAAATATGGCACCAATTACTCAAAATATTTATGTTTGCTAATTCTTACTAGATAATTTGGTCTTCTTAAAAAGGTTTTTAAATGTTTGTTCACTTATTTTGAAAAGAGAGACAGAGCGTGAGTGAGGGAGGGGCAGGGAGTGAGGGAGACACAGAATCCAAAGCAGGTCACAGGCTCTGAGCTGTCCGTGCAGAGCTACGCGGGGCTCGAATTCATGAACTGTGAGATCATGACCTGAGCTGAAGTCGGATGCTTAACCAACTGAGCCACCCAGGCACCACATCAGAAAAAAGACTATCGTTTTCCATTCTGCCTTCTTCATTTCTTTTCCCCCTCACCTTGCTGGCCTGGCATTACGTCTACCAAATCACCCACTGGCAGTTAACCCTTGCCTCAGACTTTGTTTTAAGGAAGTGTAGGGTAAGACTATAGATTGCATATGAAATTACTTATGTTATTTCTATCGGGAAAAGTACAATTAAATTGACCATAGTAAATAATGCACTCATATGGGATTTTCTTTAGAAATATTATCCTAAATGCACAGATTTTGATTTCCAATCAGACTTACTAGTTCAGTATAACAAAAATTATCCAAAGTATTATGTCAAAAACATTCAAAGAAACTGAAATCTTGTGTCTGTGTGTGTAAATAATATACATTTGTATTAATAAAATGTGATCAATAAAAGAGTATATATTTTATAAGCAACAAAGAAAATAGTGGGAAAAACTTACCTCAGTGGTTACAAGTAGATTCAATTTTTAAAGATTTCCTATATTACACACTTCTCAGCAACCAGAATGTAGTTCCATGATATATTAGAGGTGTGCTGAAATGAGAAGTACATCTGCTAATTGTTGATATTCTCAGATACTCTGACAATGAATTCCTTCAACTTTTATTTAAAAAGTTTAGCCCATGGTATCATTCACAAAGATGACATCACACCATATCATACACTTTTTCCAGATTTTCCAATCATTATTTTCAATTTGTCGAATTTTAGATAGAATCATTTCACAAATGAAACAATGAGATCCAGAAGAAAATTTTACTTGGGAGTACTTAGTTTGGTGGAGTTTTCTTTTTTTTCTCAGAAGCCCTCATAAGATATGACATTACATATTAGCCAACGAATTCCATTCATTTCAAATTCAAAAGGAAAGTAAATGCAGCCAGTAATAATCCACATTTTATAAAATTAAATTAAAATATTAACTTTATTATTTGACTAGCAAGACGGTTGATAATTTGAAGTTTCTTTAAAAAATTTTTTTTACATTTATTTATTTTTGAGAGACAGAGAGACAGAGCACAAATGAGGAGGGGCAGAGAGAGAAGGAGACAGAATCCAAAGCAAGCTCCAGGCTCTGAGCTGTCAGCACAGAGCCCGAAGCAGGGCTCAAACCCACAAACCATGAGATCATGACCTGAGCCATAGTTGGACGCTCAACCAACTGAGCCACCCAGATGCTCCGATAATTTGAAGTTTTAATCAAGGCTATTTAAACTATTAATGTTAACTCTATTATAACATATAGTAAAGTGTAGTATCATCTAGGTAAATGATATACCTTAATAAATTATCTTCCTATTTTGAGAAGAAGTCTCTAGAGAAAGAAATTAAAATAAGTTGTTTATTGCATACCACCATCATTCATCAATGTAAAGCCCATCATATTTTATTCTGTGTGTTTTTCTTTCTTTCTAAGTACCTATGTCCCTTCTCCTTCATTACAGTTGGGAGGTATCACAGAAATCATATCTTCCAACAACCTCATTTCAGAGAGGAAGAATCAAAAGCACAGAGACTGACATGGTCAACATCACATGCTAGTGTTGCAGATTTGGAAGTAAAACTCAAGTCACCTGAGCTGGTGTTCCTTCTATAAGTGATGTGGGAAGGTGTGGTGGCCCAGTGTTTAGAGCAGGGAAATATTTTTTCACCAACATTCTTGTAACTTCTCTAGCCTCACAGTTTTCATTTGTAATATTAAGAAAGCTAAATTAGATACAATTCCCTTTCAACCTTAAAATTATATGAAATAGGAAATGACTTTCTGTATTACTAAGAGTTAGAGTGACAAAAGAAAAATATCAAAATTCATTTTATTTGTTTTCATTTGTTTCTTTTCTACAATGCTGATCACTTCCAATTGTCCATAAGGGTAGTCCCTTTCTAAATTGTCTAGGTAGCAACATCCAAATCAACCAACTAAATTTTTTTCCAGTAGATCATGTAGAATAGTCTTATTATTACTTTTCAGGTCATAAGCACAAAGTCAATTATCAGTGATTTAGTGAACTGCAAAACAAAAACAAAAACAAAAACAAAATTTACTATGAACCTCCTTTATCTTTAGTTTATGCATATGAGAGGACATATTTGCATAAAAATCTGAAGAGTAAATCTCAATATTAACATTTAATTGAATACTCATAATTAAAATTTTAATCCTGCAGAGTAATTAAATTTTCTTCTGAAATAATTCTCAATTGATTCTTTCTGTGACCACATTGAGAAAATGCTTAGAAAGTATTAAAGATTTAAAAAATTAAGTGCTAGGGGCTCCTGGGTGGTTCAGTCAGTTGAGCATCCGACTTCGGCTCAGGTCATGATCTCACGACTGGTGAGTTCGAGCCCTGAGCCAGGCTCTGTGCTGACAGCTCAGAGCCTGGAGCCTGCTTCTGCTTCTGTGTCTCCCTCTCTCTCTGCCCCTAACCCACTCGCATTCTGTCTGTCTCTCTCAAAAATAAATAAACATTAAAAAATTTTTTTAAAATAAATAAAAAATTAAGTGTTTCTCCAAGGTTTGTCACTTTCTTATTTATTGGCTTTGCAGAGCCTAAGAGATGCACATTGCTTTAATTATTTGTTTTGCTTTCCACATAAATGTGAAGCATTAAAAATGTCTCCCAAACAACATGAAACAAAAAGAGATGATGTGATGGTTAATTTTATGTGTCAACTTGATTGGGTCGCAGAATGCCCAGATAACTGGTCAAACATTATTCTGGGTGTGTCTGTAAAGGTGTTTTTGGATGCGAGTAATATTTTAATCAGTAGACTGAGTAAAGCAGATTGCCCTCCCAAATGTGTGCTGTGATCATCCAATCAGCTGAAGGCCTAAATAGAACAAAAAAGCTAACCCTTCTGTGAGTAACGTTTTCTGTCTGACTGCTTTGACCTAAGACATAGGTATTTTCCTGCCTTCGAACTTGGGATATAAACAACAGCTCTTCTTGAATCTTGAGTCTGATCACTTTCAGACTGAAACTTACACCACTGGCTCTCCTGAGCCTCCAGGTCCCACCTGCAGACCTTGGAACATCTCAGCCTCCGTAATATGTATTCAGAGATCTTGAGACGTCTCAGCCTCCATAATATGTAATATGAACATACATTCATACTCATATCAATCATATACATCTATATTCATGGTGGTTGAATAAGAATTGATTCTGTATTGATTTTGTTTCTCTAAAGATCAATACAGATGGTATATCTAAGTCTTCTTGCATTTGTTAATTAATCTTGTTATCTTTCTATATAGAGGAAAGCAAAAAAGAAGGCTTAGTAAATCAAATAAAATCTTTAAGGAAGATCACTGCTCATGACTTCAGGAAGATACAAAGAGAAATGGGAAATTGAAAAGAAGAATGTAATTTAAGAAATAAAGGACTAGGACTCAGAAAATCAGACTTGGAGTCACAGCTCTGGGGACTTGGCCAAAACTATACCCTATCAGCATCTCTTTTTATTCACTGAAGAGTGTGGGATCAGTTCATGCATCTTACAGATATCATTAATTCATTTACTTATTTGTCCAAGAAAGGAGATGAATGTGCATTTTAAACCCAAGTTGCCATGTAAAAGTAATGTCCGCATTGACAGAACTAAATAATGATAATGCTAATAAAAATAATTAAAGACGTAGAAAGGAATATGAAATTCTGACTTTTCCGTAAATGTGGAATGAGCACATGTATAGATCAAAGAGACAAGTGTAGTGAGAAGCCATATAAAAGTGTTAATTCTCTATACTTTTCAGAAAGAGCATTGTGAAATTGGCTTACCCTGAGCTTTGCATATTGAAAGACACCTTGCAAATTCATAAATGTTTAAGTTGTGACTATGAAATCAATTATGATTTTTTCAATATCTTGATATTTTAAAAAGCTTATTTAACATCTGATGATGGCTAGTTACTGGCAGTAAATGGACTCTTCACCTCAGTCTAGATCTTTCCTGTCATTAGATGTCACTGACTTCCTTATCACAATATACATCTGAAGAAACTGGTAACAAAATACCTTCCTTAATAAATTAGCCCAGTAGTGGTAAAAGTCACCAAAAAGAATAAAGAAACACAGTTGCACCCAAGCCAAATAGTAAATCTTCCAAAAGTAGAAATCATGACAGTTATTTAAGAGTGAACAAAGAAATAGCACTGCCAGTAGGAAAGTATAAAAGAACTTTTTTAAAAGAAAACATGGACCTAAAATGCTAAGTGAGACAGGACAATAGGAGGATGTGTACTATTTATTTGAATAGAAAATGATAAAAAGGGTTTGCAAATACATTTCTCATCTTGGTCTCTATTTTTAAAATGTCACGTTTATCCTGTAAGAAAGCATAAAAGAAACCAGTGTGATTAGAAGGAAATGAGAAGAGAACCAATATTTATTGAACACCTTTCCCATAATAAATGGTGACATATTTTATTCTTTTTAATCCTCCCGACAGTCTCACAGTAGATCAATATTTTATGGACAGGAAAAGTGAGTCGATATAACTTGTCTCATCGCAGTGCTCTTTTAAAAAAAATGTAGCTGGATTAAAATCCAGATATTCTTTACTCTGAGAGTTCCACTTTGGTGTCAAGTAAGTCTATGAAAGGAAAATCAAGTATTGCTTGCAAAAATAGCTAGACTCTTAGTTCACCGGGCACAATAAGCACATAATAGCCTTGAAGTTGTCACTGTTTTTTGATTGAAAAACCACAAGATATCATTTCATCAAAATGTATAGACACAAACAAACAAAATCTTGAAAAAAAATTGATACGCAGATTCTAATAAAGAAAAGCAAACCCGAAATCAGGAAGTCGTTTTAAAATAGTTCAAAGATCTGTCAAAGTCAATGTGGAATTATCAGGTTTACAAAATTTATGGAGTGAGGTTAGTGATGTAGTTTAGATATATTTAGCAATAAGCAGAGTAAAGGGGTAAGGTCCACAACTTCTAGCAGTTCAGAATTTTGCTGAAGCACCTGTTTGAATTACCCATATTGATGTGTGGAATGACTCATTTAGCTTTATAAATTATTTTAGTAATGCATTTATAGAATCATTAAAAATCCAAAAGGGTCACTTATGAGCTTCATGAATTTACTTCACTTACTGAATTTTATGACAGAAATTACATTCTGTAATAGTATTGGGGGTTTTAAAGATTCATGAAATTATCAGTACTGGTCCCTTGAGGAGAATGTCAGTGATCTAGTATAAATGAAATGTCACTGTTTAGGACTGGTGGCCTGAACCCTCAGTCAATAGCAAGGAAATCAGGCCAGATTGCTTTCCTAAGATAGGAGCCCGACATTATGGTGCTGCATAAGAGACCATTTAGATGATGAACAATAGCTAGAAAAACTATCAGGAAGAACCAGACCCATTCATTTAGCCTTACAGATATTTGTGAGTTTGCACTTAATATTGGGTACAATTTTTGAATGTTACTTCTTTTTAGAGAACACCTAACAGAGGATCTGCTAATATGTACCAGGAATGTTATTTATATTATGTCATTTAGTTTCCATGGCAATCCTATCAGACAGGTATTAATTTTATTGTCATTGCTATTTAAAGGTAAGTAAACAGAGGTTCAGAGAGGTGAAGTACTTTACTGAAAATCACACGAGTTAAGAAATGCCAAAGCCTAGATTTGAATGCCTCTATATGTTCTTTCCTTCTGTGGTGAGGTCAGTCTCTGTCATAGCAGGCCATGTGAAGAAGAAAGAGAAGGAGGAAAGGGGAAGAAAAGAGGTGTAAAGATAAAAGTTGAAATGGCAAATGATTCTTTTTATTAATCTTGAAAGCTGTGGAGAATATGAACATAAAATTACTAAAATCCATTGATTCCTGATACAGATACATTTATAAAAACATGCATTTTTGTTTTTATATTAGATAGTAAGTCAGGATGAATCCTAATTTCTGATGTGCTGTGTAATGACATTACAGAAATGATTAGAAAAAAAATGGGGTAACACCTATTTACATGGCATGCCTCCTGACTTTTTGAGGGTGACATAAATAAAATATGGACATTTTCTTAGAAGAGAATTTTTATTATCATTCAGAGATACAATGTCATGTATTTGTAAAGGATTATCAAACACTATCCTGGTAATCAAGAAATTTGATGACTCCAAGATTATAGTTTAAAGAGATCCACTTTGCATTTTGAATTCATGAAAATTCATTTCTTTATCCAACAATAATTTATTTGATTTTCTATTAAATGCTAGGTAATGTGCTGGCATAAGAATTTTAGAAAAGACTTTCTCAGTGTCTATTGGGTAAAAAAAAGTCATAATGCATTTTCAGTAACACAGAATACACTAAAAAAAATGTAAGATGAGCACAGAATCTAATCTTGGATGGGTAGTAATAATAATGAAACTTCATGAAGAAGCTGATATCTATACCTTGATGCATTAGTTACATACTGGTTGGAAGCCTACTATGGACCAGACACTATTCTAAGAACTAGCAATAAATTAGTGAACAAGTTAATTTTTAAATCCATATTACTATTGTAAAATCCATATAAAGAAGATGAAAGGAATTAATGAAATAAGAATAGAAATCAGCAAAAATGGAAACTAAGCATTAATGAGGATAATGAACCAATACCTGGTTCTGTGAAAAGATTGATAAGTTAGAAAAGACTTGGTAAGACTGACCAAGGGTGGGGGTGGGGGGTGAAGGTGGAAAAACGCACTATGAAAAAGGAGAGATATCTATAGATACAATATTACAAAAATAATATAATAATATTATAAAAATATACACATGCCCAAAACTGAAAAAATCTAAATAAAATTGATAAATTTCAATAAGGAATATTGTAGTGGACCTTTATTATTCATTTTGGCTGAATAGCATCTGAATTCCCTTCCTTTTGTTCAAGATAGTCCTCACCTTATTGGTAGAAAGGGCAATGGAGAGATATTCAAGTAAGACAAAAACAACATGTGCAAAGGCCCAGAGAGAGGCAAGAGACAATTAACAGCACTGTTCAGAGAGCATAAATAGCGTATCTGGAGAACTGAAAGGAGAAACAGTCCCAAATCATCAAGATTATTTTAAGCTATTTAAAGATTTTAGTTTTTTTTTTTTTCTGGCATCAACAGAGAGTCACTCTCTGTTTGGGGAAATTGGATGATCATGGTGATACTGATGATCTTGATAACTTCTAACATTGTTTTAGTACTTTTTATATGCCAAGAATAGGGTATTTAGGGCTTTATGTGAACTATCTCAATTAAATCTCATAGGAACTCAATAAGATCAATATTCCTATTATGTGAATTTTAAAAGTAAAGAAATAGGTTAGCAAATTTACAAAGTTCAAGAAAAGAATATATAAGAAAAACAAAAACAAAAACAAAAACAAAAAAACCCCACCAGCTTCTTTCAAAAAACCTGAATGACATTTGGGTTCAAATACTAGATTAGATGTCTCTGGAATATATAACATACATAAAGAAGAGAGGGATTCTGCATCCAATGCTTAGTATTAGATGAAGCTTCAGCATCTCAAGTCTGCTTATTCTCAGTTGTGGCAGGTGACCAACAGACAGTGAGAGTGCACAAGTTTGGATTTATTACTGGAAATATATAAGACAGTCAGGGGGATCCATGAGATACTTGGGGGAGGAATTGCACAGGAAGTATTAGAAAGTATGGATTTCCAATAAAACACCGGACACCATGGAAGAATTACTTGAGACTGTGGCCCATGCATTTTTAGTGAAACTAGTCTGCACTGTTTCTGTTTGAGTCTCTCTAGCAGTGCAAAGCAACCTGAGTTTAAGAGCAAAGAAGGCAACACACATAGGTTGATTCAGCTGTACGTTTTATGTTTGGTTAAGTGTTCAAGAAAATGAAATAGCTTTGTGAATCAATTACCTTTCTTTCTTCTACAGATTCTACTGAAGACCAAATTATAAATGGTTAGAAGGTGCCAGGAGGAGACTTAAACTTTCATCCCTAACATGAAAAAGTAAAATGAGGTACCAATTCTACAGATGGTGGATCAGCATCATCCTGGTAAAAAAAGTAGAGGTAATTAGACTTACACATGGACATTAATCATTTGCACTTAGCATATCTTAAAATTCTTTCACATTCTTTTTGATTTAGAATTTTTTTGGTGCATGATTTTGCATGATTTAAATGGAATTAAAATATTCTAAAGAAAAAACTTATGAATTTGGACTGAAGATCACGTATTTATGGATAACACAGTCTGTTTATTAGGCAACATAATTATGTTTAGGACGTTAGTGAATCTCTTAACTCTAGGACTTTAGGTAGACAAAAAAAAACCAAACTGTGATTCACAAAATTCTATCTAGCATGCTAAATTAATCAATCTATGACAGCATTGCCCATTGTTAATAAATATAACAAACACATTGTAATAGTCTATGTGTGAAACTATTTTATAAACTAACGTTTCTTCTGAGCATTCAACATTCAAATGCACCCTTAAAATAAAAAATCTCTTATATCTAACTCAAACTTGGTAGTCACCACTTGTGAAACTGAAAAGAAATCTTATTTTTCGAAAAACATTCCAACCATTATTAAATGCAAAAAAATGTTCACATGTAAACAGCATTTAAATGAATAAAATGGTCAATATTTGTTTTATGTCAAATAAAAATAATAGCTATTATTTTGCCAGTTTCTATATTTGGTTTGCTCCATTACCCAAGAAGAAGTTATTGAATGTTTATTCGACTCGGAACTAAAAGTAGAAGGTCATAATCATCAGACTAAACTATCAAACTCAGCATTGAAAAATGAGTGCAGTCATACAAAACTGCTTTTATCTGTCTTCTTTTCTGTAAAAGTACAGAGGAATCATTTAGCGAAACAATGCTAAATTATATAAGCATTCAAATCATTTTAAACATAGCTATTAAAGTTGTTAAAACTGCAGAGAAGCAGTTATCTGTTGATCCAAGTTATATGGTTTAGTACTTCTTACCAACCTAAGTGAATATGGAAAAAAGATGCTGTATACATGACAATTATTAAAAGGAGAATTAATGAAATCACCTTCCCTCACTCTTTATCTACATACCACTCTTTACAAAGCAAGTACATATAATTTTTCTCCCATATGTTAATTTTTGTTAATATAGTCAGACCTTAAAGTAGTTCATTACTTTGAAAATTTAAAAATATATGTCTATTTCCCTATTACTTTTCAGAAACAGGGCCTTTTTTGTCTGTCTCCCTCTGTATAATGACAAATATTCATAGGCTTAGTATTATATTTGTATTCATATCCCAATGCTCCTATGTAAACAAATCCATAACATGACAGAGATAGAGTGGCCAGGACAATCAGGGTCTACCCATGCTACTGATGAGTTAAACCTGAGCTGTTTTGGTTTATGTTACTTCTTTTAGCTGGGGGCAGTGACCCTATAAATTGCTAACTCTCCTTGGAGTTTCCTTTAGTGTTTGCCTCCTCCAGTACTTACTCAAAACTGAAGTCAGTTACTGAATCATAGAGCAATAGAATCTGAGATGTAGAACTGTTGAGGCCTCCTCTAATGTTCTAAAGGGTGGCCCCCAAAACTATATGTGCATGTCCTAAATTTGTACCTGTGGATATTACCTTATGTGGCAAAAGAGAGGTTTATGATAAGGCTCTGGGGGGGAGGATCTTATCGGGGATCATCTAGAGGGGCCATAAATCATAAGTTTCCTTATAAGAGAGAGGCAGAAGTTCTGAGACAGACTACAGAAGACAAGGCCATGTGAAGTGGAGGCTGAGGGTGGAGTGATAGGACTGCCGATCGCTGAATGTTGAGGACTACCAACAGCCACCAGCAGCTGAGAGAGAGGCATAGGATGTCTCTTCCCCAAGAAACTCTAGAGAAAATGAAGCAGCTGACACCTTGATTTCAGACTTCTGTCCTCTAGAACAGGAAGAAATCAGTTTCTTCTTTTAAACTACCAATTTTGTGGTAATTTATTACAGCAACTACATGAAACTAATACACCATCTATTGCAGTCTTGTGTATCTTCAAGGGAGGGATTTTTTTGACAAATGGATGACAAATGAGTTTCCCCTTGACTGGTTCAAGCATAAGCTGACCTCTAGGTAACGAAAGAGGATTTTCTAGTACTACCTGGCTTAATCATCAGCATAGTCTTTTCACCAAGCTGAAATCTGCTTCCTGACTGTCCCTCTACAGATTTACAGGTGACACATTAGTTCTCTGTTATAACATAGATCAACTCTCTTCTTATAAAAAATCCCTTTGCAGATCTGAAGACAGTATTAATCCCCTTTTAATCTTCCTTGCATAACCTTCAATGCTACCTATCTCCCATAATCTAGCTAAAAGCTGTCCTGTGAACCTCCCTCAATGGTCTTCTCTGGACTTCTTTCCCTGAGAGTGAAGGATACTTAATTGTGAACCTGTACGCCCATGATACTTGGCACATGAATACACATGCAAACATGAGAATACAACATCTTGAAGTATCTGGAGGTTGCAGTGTGTGAAAATGGAGGCACAGCAATGTTTCTAAGAATAAGAAGGAGCAGAAAGAGAGATAGAAATAGAAATATATACGTAGGGAGACCATGATAGAAATAAAAAGAGTGAGAAAGACATAACACAGCCAGTAGACCCATCAATCTCTCATTTGTGCAGAATCATTGGATCATAATGAATAGGAATAGGGAAAACTAGAAGTGGGAAAAGAAGATTTCCTAAGGAAAGATTGTTAGGGAGCTTTGGATAATACTAATAAATAATCATTAAAAGTTTACCAAGTACAAATCAAGCATTGTGCAAAAAACTGTAAATATAATATCTCCGTTATCATTATAGTAACTTGAAGTGAAATTTGATTTTATTATATCAAATTAAGGATTAAGAAACTATTTGAAATTATTATTACAAATTAAAAATGAAGAAAGAGATTTAAATTATTCACTGAAATCATGCTCCCTATAAATTGTGAAGCTGGCATCTGAACCCAACATTCTCTGGTTGCTAAGATGATTTCTTAAGCATTCCAGTAATGCTGCCTCCCAATCCAAATAACCATGAATCATACTATTGTTACTACTGAACTGTCTTTATTATTATTTCTTCCTCCTTAAACTCTCTTTCTATCCTCATGCCTTCTCTTCTTTGAACACCAGACTAAGGTCTGCAAACTTAACTTGAAAGCTAGAAAAGAGTCCTTGAAATGTGAAATCAGAGGACTGGAGCCATCAGACCAAAACTAACATTGAGCGCAATATATTAAACAAGATACGTAACCTATTTATGTGTATCCGTAGCATATCTGAAAAATATTTCTGGAAAACACCACAGCACAATCTTGCCACACATAATTGTGTGACGTATATCTGGAAATAGATGTTTTATTAATACTGTGGTTTTCCTTACCTTAAAGCCGCATTCACTGCTATTTTCTTTGTAACCTCTTTCATTTAAATAAGATACAGGGTCTATTTTCTATATCTTTGTTTAGAGGCTACAGATATTATTACCCTTAATTACTTCCCTATGTGGCTTTAAATTGAAATTACCTCTATAATTACTTTCCCCTGAAATTTCTATGGTGAAATTCTGCAAGTAAATGTTGATGGCTTCTAAATGAAGACATTTGGTCTGTGCTGTAATCATCAAGCAGGTAAAAGATTTTATTTAGTTTTGGAAAGTTTAAACATTTCGAGTAGTCCTGTCATCTCTTTTTACTCATTTATTTATGATTCAAGAAATTAATCCTAACAAAGTCTTTGATTCTGTGTGGTATGATGCTATCACAGCAACTCTGTTGGTTTTTAATAATTGATATAAAGTTTTAAATGAAGTGTTTAATTGTGTTTGCAGATAGTTTCCTGAGCCATAAATAGCCAACTGGCGAAATCTTTTTTATTATCATTGACATTAGGTAATCAACTTGTGCATTTTCATTGAAATGAGATCCAAGGAGCTTGGTGCCAGCAAGGTCATCACAACTCAAAAAGAACAGGAGAACATTTCAGGTCACCGTGAGTCACAGAGGGCAAATAGAACTTTGCATATATCCTTACCATAGCAATGTATCCAATAATTATTTTCCCTAGAATCTGTTTCAATTCAAAACACTGCACTGATCTCTGCATGGAAATCTAATTCTTCTTCCCACTCATAAAAATAGGCTACTCTTGCTATTTCTCTTGTCGCTTTCAGTTCATGCACATGAAAATAGAATTTAAATAACTGCAATGCCATTTGTTAAATGATGTCCTGGAAGAATTAGTTTTTCTTTAAAAAGTGAATACTACAAAGTTCTCTGTACCCATTTTACTACCTAAGGAAGTTATTTGCCATTTGCTGAATCAGAGATGAGCTTTATAAAATATGTAATATTTTTATTTTAATTATTACTGCATGAGTCACAGTTTTCATAAAAATCTGCCTTTAGTTTTAGCAGAATTGGCAAAGCTATATATTTTTAAATGACTGAATTTTCATTTAGAATCCTATTATTTTTACTAAAAGATGAGTGTATTATTCATCAAATAGAAAACAGAAATTTTCATATGAAGAGATGTGGATTATTTTAAAAACACTGTCTCATTATTTAACATTATTTGAGATAAAGAAGAATTAAAAGAATATATTTCAGTAGGAAGAATTAGATGATAAAATGGAGGCAGTGGTGAAGTTATGGTGCTTTGCTCTTGAATTGTCAAGACAAAAAAATTGCAAAACTTAAAGACTTTATGGGCTTATACAGAAAGCTAAAGCCTGTGCTTCTAAAATACAACACATGTAAAACTATTTACAGAACATGATTATCTCTAATTTTATGAAAACTTCACCCTGGAAAATGGGCCCAACTTATATTTTACTTTCCAAGCCAAACTCTGGACCATGAATATTTCATAATGTTTGACTCTGGGACCATCGAAGCTATGGATTCTCATTTGTTCTGAATGTATTCAGAGTACTGACCTAGTACTAGAAGTATTGATGCTCTAAAGTGTTAAATATTATAAAGCAATGTGATTCCATATAAATATACCGGGATGATTTTCCTAGTGCTACTAGATATAGAGATCCTTTACTCATGATTTACAAATAATAATAATAAGTGCTTATGTGACAAATTTTTATAAAACAATGGTGAAATTTTATGTTACACAGCATCAGGTCTTTCAATAGACATACAGTTAATATGGTGATCATAGTATGTGGACTCTTCAGCATGTAATGATAAAAGAGTACTCGAGTCCTAGACTGGGCCTTGTCTGATCTATCCCAATCTACTGTCTTCTCTAGACTGAAATGGTTTACATGGAGACTGACATGTATTCCAACATAATGAAAGAAATTTTAGTAAGCAGAATGGAAGAATAATGAACTAATTTTATATTTATTAAAATATGCTTTGAACTTTATGAAATACTATTATAAATAAAAGTAAACTATGAACATATCAGGAGATCAGGTGATTTATCAATTGAGGAAATGATCTTAGTCTCAATGTTTAATTTTAAAAGATAAAATTAGGGGTGCCTGGGTGGCTCAGTCGGTTGGGCGGCCGACTTCGGCTCAGGTCACGATCTCACAGACTGTGAGTTCGAGCCCCGCGTCGGGCTCTGTGCTGACAGCTCAGAGCCTGGAGCCTGTTTCAGATTCTGTGTCTCCCTCTTTCTGACCCTCCCTCGTTCATGCTGTATCTCTCTGTCTCAAAAATAAATAAATGTTAAAAATTTTTAAAAAAAAAGATAAAATTATACAAATTTACACAATTTACTTAGAAGGCTTAGACACATTGAACATGCATGACTACATTACTAAATTAAGATAAATAATAGATATTACTTTGAAAAAAATAGTTTTTATATAAATAAACATCTCTATGCAGTCTGTAAGTAGTCTGCAACCGGGAGTCACAATGAAACACAACTAGTTAAAATTCCTTAATGAATTCTAATTATAAATAACTATACTCCACAAATGGAAATGCATAGAAAGAATATGTTTTTGTCATGGACTATGGATAAGATCATAACTTTCTATTCTAATCTACTTGTAATACAAATTATTGCTAAATTGATGAAAGTGTCATATTAGCCTTCTATATATTTGGTGATATTTTCAAAAAATGTTGATTGATTTATTTTGAGAGAGAGAGAGAGAGCATGAGCAGGGAAGGGGCAGAGAGAAAGGGAGAGAGAGAATCCCAAACAGGCTCTGCTCTGTCAGTGCAGAGCCTGACACAGGGCTTGATCTCATGAACAGTGAGATCAGGACCTGAGCCAAAATCAAGAGTTGGATGCTTAACAGACTGAGCCACCCAGGCATCACTCAGAGATATTTTGTAACAATTCTTATTCTTCCCTTTCTTATGAATGGTAGGCTACCATAATATTCTATGAAATCACGTTTTTCCTCTGAGAAGTGTTTAACATCTGCATGGTTAGCTACATTTGGGCTATTTTGAAGACCAGGTAAAATGTGATAGGTGATTTACAAATCAGAACATAAATTACAGCTTTAGAGAAACATATCATAACTTTTCTTCTTTGAAATTTATGTCCACTAATTCAAACCATTTTAACAATACATACTGAGCAAATGTACTTTTCAGGAGTGTGAGATCCTAATGATTCATAGGAAATGATCATTGACCATCTTTTCATATGGCCCTTAGTTGTAGGAATTTTTGCCTCTGAGAGGACTGGGGCACAGATTATTCCACCATAACATCAAATTAGGAGTAGAATCAGGTTCAGCATAAGACATATAATTTCATCTTCCACCCAGAAAGGCGAATATTGTACTTATTAACTTCTTAACTGTATCTACATTAACAGTCTAGAAGGCAACATCATTTGCATATATTTTCATTATAACATGTGAAATAAAATAATGCAAAAAAAAAGAAATAAAATTGACTAAAAAATCTTAATTCTTAGGCAATGTCAGGTTTTCCTCTGCAGTTAAATGCTTATAAGAATACCAAAGGGGAAATAATAAGCAATATTGCCATCCAATGGTGAAATTGTAACATTTAAAGTATATTAAAAATAAAGATAAAGATAGGAATATAGGACCATATCTCAAAATTACTAGAAATATCTTTCTTTTGACTACCTGCGTTTTCTGGGAAATATAAAGGGAATATCTGCATGGTATTAATATAGTAAGTGCTAATCTAAAATAAGAATTCAAGGCACCTGGGTGGTTCAGTTGATTAAGTTTTCGACTTTGGCTCAGGTCATGATCTTATGGTTCATGAGTTTAAGCCCCACATTGGGCTCTGTGCTAGGCTCAGCTCAGAGACTGGAGACTGCTTCAGATTCTGTGTCTCTCTCTCTCTTTGCCCCTCTCCTGCTCACACACACACACACACACACACACTCTCTCTCTCTCTCTCTCTCTCTCTCTTTCCATCTCTCTCTCTCTGTCTCAAAAATAAATAAACATTTAAAAAATGTTTTTTAAATGAAATAAAATAAGAAAAATTCACTAAGGGTGAGTTTTCACCTCTTTCTAACAAAGAACAAGAGAAGCTCCACTTCCTATCATTTAATTATCAAAGAGGTAGGAGAATAGAGTTTGAAAAACTTATTAATATCATTATTTTCATTCTTTATTTTACATTATGCTTAGCAAATATTTTCCTTTCACAGTCAGTTAAGGATATTCCTGAAAGTTGTCCCCTCTTAAAAGACTTCAGAACTAATCTTTCTCCCAAACCCCCAGACACATTTGCCTACACTGTTGCTTATAATTGTTTGATTTATTTTAGAATCATTGACATATTTGTTGACACACAGCTTTAATTGGGAAAAGGACAATGTCTTAATGGCTAAGAGACCAACTATAAATAATTGTTGAATATAGAATTGTCTTAACTTTGAATGTCTCTGGATTTATAAATTTGCATGTTCATACTGAAATAGCTGTATTTCACCAGTGATGTGCATTTTATCTCATTTGTAAAATTCAAAGAGCCACTTCAAATTTCCCAATATGTGGACATTTTTGCTAAGTTAAATGGCAAGAGGAGATTACAGTAACTAAAATTGGATTGTTATAACTGATAAATAATAAAGTGCTTGTAAAATACCTATTATTATGCCTATTATATGGAATGTACTCAATAAATAGTAGTTGGCAAAATTGTGCTGTTGCTGGTAATGACAATGATTATTCAAGCTGCTTTGGCTGGATTTTATTAATCTGATATCCCAGATATGTACATTTATAAAGAAGAAGAAGTATATTTTTATATCTCAGAGTTTAATTACTGCAGTAATCAACTTATATATATATATTATTATTATTAAATTACATAGTATTCATTCAATTATTCAAGAAATATTTAAAAAGCGTCCATTTTCTAGCTGCTAGCTGTGTTAGGTATTAGAAATGGAGGAGTAAAGCAGATAGATGTAGTCTCTGCCCAAATGAAAATAGTATCATGAATAAATGGATATTGAACAAGTAATGACAACTATGTTAAGTGCTATGAACATGGTCATTAGGTAGCAATAGGAGAAGGTCCTCCCTACAGTGAGATGCTCAAAGAAAGTCATCTGAAGGAAGCTAAGGCCCAAGGATGAATAGTAGCTAACTAGGTGACAGTTGGGCAAGGAAAGGGGAGTTGCAGGAAGAAAAAACTGCTGAAAAGACAGTTTGGAGGTGAGATTAATCTGGAACTTTTGAGGCACTAAGAGCTTCATTTCATTTAAGAGAGACAGAATGCAAAGTAGAGTTGGAAACCTAAGCAGGATCTTTTGAACTATGCCAAGGATATTAGACTTACCTTAAAGGTTAGAAGTACTAGGCAGCACATGAATGCAAGAAAAATAAGTAAACATGTTGCTTTGAGTGGGAGAAGTGTTTTTATCCATGGGTGACAAGTGTCTGTGTAGATAATCACAAAGAATCTACAAAAAATCTCCTAGAATTAATACATGAATCAAGATGGATGGTAGAATTCAAGGTCAACTTACAAAAGTCAATCATATTCCTATACACAAACTTTATGTGGAAAGGCTAAGAAACCAAAGAGTCAACATTTTAAATAAGCACATTGGTGAAGGATTACATTACCCAATTTCAAGTCCTATTAATATAGCTATAATAAGTCTGTTGAAACTGGACTCCCAAGTTTTGCTTAAGAGATAACCCCATTCATACTCTTCATTGGTGTGGTTCAGGTTGGTTGATCTCACTCCTGCTTCAGCAAAATGCCTTACGATTATGTGCACATCCACACATCCTGTGTTATGTGTGATTCCCAAGAAGCCAACCCTGAGTCAAGGTCTTGTAAGTTATTTACTATGGAGGACTATCATGGAGGTTGTTAAATGGGTGGGGAAAATAAGACACAAAGAAGTAGCTCAGTCAAAGTCCTGAGGACGGTACCTTCAGAATGTTCCTGTCGTTAGGCCACAGATTGCCCCTACTGAAACCAGTGAACTGGGCTTTTCCCCAGTTTCTCAGTTGGCTTCAAAGGGAATTTGGCTGGCACCCAATGCAGACTCTTGTTATTATTTCTTTTGCAATTGATTTGAAGCTTAGCGAATATCAGTTTTCCTCAAACATCTATGAGCATAGTGGAGATATTTAGAAATCAACTCAAAAGAACAGAAGGTAGAGCCAAAAGACAGAAAGAAGCAATCCTATGAATGCATAACCCTGAATGCAGCTTTGCCTAAAGCCAGATTCTTCCTTAATGCTTCAATTACTCCAAGTTACTCAGACTGATATATTCTTTTCTTACCTTCTTTTTCTTTGTTCAAGCCAGTTGAATTGGGGTTTTGGTCATTTCACAAAATAGTGAAAACTGATACAGGGACAAAAAGAATTCTAAAAAGAAGTGATTCCAGAAAAGCATTTTAAAGGATATACGGGAGTTAACTGAATAGTTTGCTCTGTCTTTTACAGGTTTCGAAGAGTGTATTAAAGAATTGCAGAACGTGAAGAGGTATAACCATATCAGACTTACCATGATGAATTCAAGTATTTATTTTTATTAATGTTTTAGTGTTTTATTCATTTTTTGAAAGAGAGCGTGAGTGGGAGAGGGGCAGAGAGAGATGAGGACGGAGGATCCGATGCAGGCTCTGTGTTGACAGGGTGATGCTATCAAGCCTGATGTGGGGCTTGAACTTACGACCTGAGCTGAAGTCAGAAGCTCAACGAACTGAGCAAACCCAGATATCCCTATTTTAATGTTTAAAACAGAGAAATTCATGAAGAAAATCTTGTATATATCCATTTATCCATCTGCCAAAATTACTAAGTGTTACTATTTTGTCAATGTAAGTTATCAGATAGATTTGAAATACACTTCATTCCACTTTGCAGTCAAATACGCAACCCTCCCTCCCCGCAAACAATCACTACCATAAATGTATGTACATTTCCCATTCATGAGTTTATATTACTATGTGCCACAAAGTATGTGTGTGTGTGTGTGTGTGTGTGTATATATGTGTGTGTGTATATATATATATATATATATATACATAATATACATATATACATAATATATATATTAACAGAAAGGACACATAAGAACAAAAACTGCATATATAAATATAATAAAATCATCTTGTTTTATGCTACATTTCAATTAATATTATATTTTCATATACTCATTTATTTAATATGAAATTCCATAGAATCTCATCATACTACCTATCTCTAACTTATTTATATTTTACAAATATATCTTTTAAATCCCTTTTATCTTCAAACATTATGCATTATTTTACTAAGTATATCACTTATAATCAGTGAAAAGCTGAGTTCTTAAAAATCCAATCTAAGTCTTTTTATTCTAACAGGAGAAGTAAGTTTTATTTTTAAAAATTTAAATTGGTTGCTGATATATTGAAGTTTATTATGCCATTTTAGTTTGGAATTTACACTTACAACATTTTGTTTCTTTTTTTCTTCTTTCCTGACTGCTTTTTGATTAAGTTTTCTTTATTTACTTTACTCTACCCAGTAAGCCTCTATTTCTATTTCTATTATTCTAGTAAATTATATCTAAGTGGTAACATTTCTATCTCTTTCCTCCTCACTGAAAAACAAGCACTATAGGACATAAAGTATAGTCTTAGGAAATGTATTTTCATACAGATAGGGCATTTAAAATATTCCTACTCTGGGACACCTGGATGGCTCAATCAGTTGAGCGTCCAACTCTTGATTTCAGCTCAGGTCATGATCCCATGATTGTGGATCAAGCCTCGCATAGCTTTCTGTGCTGAGGCTGGAGCCTGCTTAAGATTTTTTCTCTCTCTTCCTCCACCCTTATCCTCAATTGCATTCTCTCTCTCTCTCTCTCAAAATAAATAAACAGGGGCGCCTGGGTGGCGCAGTCGGTTAAGCGTCCGACTTCAGCCAGGTCACGATCTCACCATCTTGCGGTCCATGAGTTCGAGCCCCGCGTCGGGCTCTGGGCTGATGGCTCAGAGCCTGGAGCCTGTTTCCGATTCTGTGTCTCCCTCTCTCTCTGCCCCTCCCCCGTTCATGCTCTGTCTCTCTCTGTCCCAAAAATAAATAAACGTTGGAAAAAAAAAATTAAAAAAAAATAAAAAATAAAAAATAAACAAACAAATAATAAATGAATAAATATTCATGCCCTGCTTGCATAAGAAAGTCATCTCTCTTCTTTACATTGACTTTTATAAGAGGAACCAGGAACCTAAATAGGAAAACAGTTGCTAATATTATGTGCGTGTCTTGGGTGTGTGGATGTAGGATAGACTCCCACATATGGAGTAACAGGTTCAAAAGAAATATGTTAAAGGTGATTAAATTTCCAAAAGACTTTTCATGACTGAAATAGTGGACACATTGGGAATATTCTCCAGTATCAACTCAGATGATCATTCTAGCTTAGCCTCTGAAGCTCCACATGGGAAAAATAATCTTCATCTTCTTCACATGCTTTCTTTTAGCATAAAGAGACAGAATTAGATCCATACAAGAAGCTTAGAGGGGCACCTGGGTGGTTCAGTTGGTTAAGCGTCCGACTTCAGCTCAGGTCATGATCTCACAGTTCATGAGTTTGAGCCCCGCGTAGGGCTCTGCACAGACAGCTCAGAGCCTGTGACCTGCTTCGGATTCTGTGTCTCCCTCACTCTCTGCCCCTCCCTCACTCATGCTCTGTTTCTCTCTCTATCTCTCTCTCTCTCAAAAATAAATGAACATTAAAAAATATTTAAAAGAGGGGCGCCTGGGTGGCGCAGTCGGTTAAGCGTCCGACTTCAGCCAGGTCACGATCTCGCGGTCCGTGAGTTCGAGCCCCGCGTCAGGCTCTGGGCTGATGGCTCAGAGCCTGGAGCCTGTTTCCAATTCTGTGTCTCCCTCTCTCTCTGCCCCTCCCCCGTTCATGCTCTGTCTCTCTCTGTCCCAAAAATAAATAAACGTTGAAAAAAAAATTAAAAAAAATATTTAAAAGAAAAGAAAAGAAGCCTAGAAAGCCTATGTGGGAATAATATGGTGAAGGGTTATTATCACAGATTTTGGAAATAGATCTAGTTACAATGAGGATCATCCTCTGAAGAAAGGTAAGCTCTCACCTGTTTGCCCCCAAATGACAAAGATATGTATAAATTTTGTGTTTTAAATACAAATATAAGGTTCTAGAGTACTCTTTGCCACTGTAACAGCTTTGTGGGTTTCTAACAAATAGTGCTTGTGGGCTTCTGTGAACTTATTTTACCACTGAATGCTTGTATGTAGAAGAGTCACACTCTCAAGTATTATGCAGGTAGGCATAATAGGCATCTTAATTCTACTTGGCATCAGTTAGTGTGTTTTATGACATAGATTGTGCTTCCATCTCAGTCATCCTGCAACCCATATTTGCTGTTTGCTGGAAACACTGTGCCTTAGAAATATGAGGTTTTCATGGCTTTTAAAAAAGCAAAGGGAGGAGAGAACTGGCAGAACATAAAAGTGCACTCTGATCAGATTTTAATGCATGTGCATTTGTTTCTTTGTTTGTTAGGCATTTTATCAAATGCAGAGAGGGCAAGAGGGGTTCTATGTTGTCCAGTAGAGATAGGTCATGATTCTGGGGGGAAACTATTGAAAAAGTCTAGCTTTGTCTGAAATGTTGACACAAGAATCCCAGACATGAATGAGGCCAGAAAGAAAATATTACAGGGATCTTGACTGGGTCAATTAAAGTTTGCCTTTCACAGAGCATTCTTAGGGGCATTTAACAATGGCAAGAGTTAAGAGCACAGACCATCGAGGAAGTTTGTGGAAGGGGTCACGGTGATCATTGCCTTCTCCTGAATGATGTACCAAAGAATGAGGGAGGAAAGAACACTCATTCTCCCACACAGACAAAAGAGTTCTGTTTGAATCATTTAATTCTTAAACCCTCATTTGAAATCTTTCTAGGGCTTTTTTTTAACAATATAATTTGTAAATAGCCAACATATGGAAACAACTTCAGTTTCCATCAATAGAAAAATAAATAAGGAAGATGTGGTATGCACACACACACACACACACACACACACACACAATGGAATATTATGCAGCCATAAAAAGAATGAGATTATGCCATTTGAGACAATATGGATGGGCCTAGAAGGTATTGTGCTAAGTGAGATAAGTCAGGCTGAGAAAAACAAATACCTCATGATTTCACTCATATGTGGAATCTGAAGGCACAAAACAAAATAAATGTTTAAACCAACGATGAGCAGAATCAGACCTATAAATACAGAGAACAAACTGATGGTTGCCAGATGGGAAGAGGAGGGAGGGTTGGGCAAAATGAATAAAGGGGAATGGTATATATTAACTTTTAGTTGCGGAATGAATAAGTCATAGGAATAAAAGTCACAGCATAAGTAATATAGTCAATGATACTGTAATGGTGATGAATGGGGACATAAGCTATACTTATGAACATAGCATAAGGTATAGACTTATTGTATCCTTGTATTGTACAACCAAAACCAATGTAACATTGTGTGTCAACCAAACTCATATATATATATGTGTGTGTGTGTGTGTATATATATATATATATATATATATATATAATATGTATTAGAATTAATTCATTCAATGACTATTTATTGAGTGCTTACTATGTGCTAAGCACTTTTTTAAAAAATGTTTAATTTTGAGAGAGAGAGAGAGAGAGAGAGAGAGACAGACTGCAAGTGGGGAAAGGCAAAGAGAGGGAGACAGATGATCTGAAGCAGGGTCCACACCAACAGCAGACAGCCCGATGTGGGGCTTGAACACACGAACCATGAGATCATGACCTGAGTTGAAGTCAGGTGCTCAACTGACTGATACACCCAGCTGCCCCTGTGCTAGGCACTTTTATAAGTGCTTGAGATATATAAGTTAAAATAATTAAAAAGAGAAAAAACTGTACCTTTGTAGAACTGATATTCTAGTCGTCAGATAGTAAAAATATATTAAAAAACTAAGAAATTATCAACCAAAACATGATGAATAAGAAAAGCACATTGCTTGTTATAAGCTGGCACATGTTGAGAAATATAACATGGTCAAGATGAGGAGATGAGTTGCAGTTACTCTGCAGTTGGTCAGAGTAGGCCTTAATGAGTTCAAAAAACTTTGAAGAATATAGGGAATGAGGAAAATAATAGGCTTACAAATAGCATCCCAGAAAGAGGGAATGAGAACAAGGTCCTGAGCAGTAACATGTTGTGTGTATCAATAAACAACAAGAAGGCCATGCATGCTTGAAGTCAAGTGAGTTGAAGGGACAAATACGGAAAGATGAAGTCTTAACAGTGACGGGGACCACATGATACAGGACTCGGTAGGCCTTTGTATGTACTTTGGCTTTTGCTCTGAGTAAAATAGAAATTGTTGGAAGATTTTGAATATATCTTTTGAATAAATAAAACATGTTTAAAAGTCCTTAGACACCCCATTCTATTAATGTTTTAATAAGACACAATTCAGTTTGCTTTTATAAGGCTGGAATATACAAAGAGAAGCTTAAACCATTTTCTATTCAATGTCAGTTCCTTCTGAATAATTAATGTTTTTCAGAGTTCATGCCTAGTGAATGGTTGAGTCTTTATTCCACTCTTGCTTTAGACTCTTTCCAACTTCTGCCTAAGGTAAACTGGCATTTGAGGAGGGATTCTCCATTCTTGAATGTGCATTCAAGCACAGAAGGTACTCCATTCTCTCTTACAAAAGAGGATTCTTATTCACACTAAACTCGCCTTTTGGTAACTGAAATGGATACTTTTCTTTTAAACAGAATATAATATTGAAGTTTGTTTTTAGTAGATGAGCAATTCCATTTTCTATCACTGTGCCATTAGACTCTCACTGACATTAAGGTATTAGAAAATATCACTGAAATCTTGTATATGACATGGTAGGATCACTGACCCAACATGTTTTCTCTATCCTCTCCTTGTTCCCAACTACTTTTTTTCCCATTATACCACACACACACACACACACACACACACCCTCAATGTTGGGAATATATAGGAAGCTACTGGCATTTTTTCATCCCTTTCCATGCCATCAAATCAATCATTTTATTGATTTGAATGATTGTTCAGTGAAGAGCATGAATCCAAAGATGGTAAGTGGACCCTCCCACTACTGCTGAATTCAGACATACACACTGATGTAACTGTCATCCCAGTATTACCTGGTCATACTCATGATGTTGGAACACACTAATTATTTCCAGATTTTATATAAATAATTTTCTTCTATCAACCTATAAATCTGGCTTATCTTGCTCTTTAATTCAGGCTGGTGTAAGGCACTCTTATCTGAATGGTAACTGAAATTAAGAGTGTGACATACAGTCTCCCGCCAGAAGCCAAAACCAATATATTCTGCACTTCTGGAAAATGTTGACGTCAATGATTTGTCTCTGGTCTAATGTCACTGAGAAGACTTCTACTGAATCTGATCAAATCTAACATAAACTGTATAGATGTGATTCATGCTGACTAACGTTGAAGTATACTTATAGTTAATGATAGGACAATAAACCTTGAAATAAATCATGTAGATAATAGAGGCTTAGTGAAGAAATGCAAATTGGCATTAAAATGTACTGATGCATCAGTTACAAATGTAGTAACAACTTCTTAAAGTTATGACAAATTTGATCCCTGGGAATAATATCAATCTATTTTAAGTAGATTCACTTATTTATAAGTAGAACGCACAGGTAATGAAATAGTTAGATTACATAATATCCTGACCACACTTTAATATGAGTTTGAAAGACTCAATTTTCTCTAAGATTCTTATAATAAATAATTTTACACATGCCTCTTATTTTGCCCTTTGTTAAGCAATCTATACCCTCTTGGCATTTTCATAATAAAAAAATGTAAAATGTTCTATTTTTAAAAGGCATTGTTTTGGTTTTGAGAATATAGAAAATGTCAGAAAAGTAATTATAAAGTATAAAGAAAGAGTTGAGTTTCTGATAACATCAGGAAAAAAATAAGTAGTGTGATTTTAAGTTACCCAGAATTTTTGCATTGACAAATTAAAATGTCGATCAAGCATTTGAAAACAAAAATAGGAATAGTAACTACAATCTTCAAGAATATCTACTCCCGAAAAACTAACAATGGTCATAAGTTGTCAGTTTGTTACAGAGTAAAATATTGCTACCACGAAGTTAACTTATTTTTCTTGCTTCTAAAAATTATTTTTCAATGTGGGGCCAAAAAAAGAAAAAACCCTCAACACTTCACAGCCTAAAGACATACTGTTTGAAATTACCTCGTGGGGAAAAAAAAAGAACTGCAAAGGTGTTCTCTGAACCGATTTTGATCTCTGCAAGGATATGAACTATAATGATCAGAGGGCATTCTAAAATGCTTCAAAAATGGTTAAACCAAGGAATAACTCAGCCTGGACACCCTTTATCTTTTTAAGATTGAATGCTAGTGAGCAAGCCACAGCAATAATAGTATTCGAAGTATAAAGATGAGATATTAAGTAACTGGATGTTCTTTCAGCATAGTGTTAAGCTATTGTACATTCTTCAAGGTTTAACACACAACCCGTGCCTATAGACAGCTGTACCTTCATATGATATAATTAGAAAATATCAAATGTGTCTCAATTGAATAAGGTCTATAGTTCCATATCAAATAAAAGCTATAGTTCTGAAAGACAGTATGGTCTATTTTCTAAGTAAAACAAAGAGCTCTAAATATTATTGCAAATATGTATCCTAATTTGTTGGATTTTTACGATCATTTTTGCATGAGAAACAGAAATAATGTATTATGCACCATTTAACTTTTTAAATGTAGAAGACAGAATAACATCTTACAAAGAGAATGTTTGCAATTAAAAAAAATATAGATAGTGCACTCTACATTGAAGGGTTCAGAAAACTTTGTTATCCACATATATTTGCCACATATTTTGCAAGTCCATTACTTGCAAAAGTCCATTACTTCACATATGAAAATTCTGGATAAACCCATGTATAAGAGATATATTTTAATAGTTAGAATAAATTTTATTTTCCTGTTTAAGGATTTGGTATGTACTCATCAATAAAGTCTTTGTGATGTTACCTTTTTGTTACAAATAATTGCTTTGAATAGCCATTATCTAAGTTGACCCCCTACATTTCCAGTATAGTTGGTTAGTTAGTATTACCATTTATATCTACCTTTCCTCAAAAGTGATTGGAGCTTTGTCACATGAGAATAAAAGTCGAAACGGCAGGAATACATTGACAGTGTTTTAACCAAGGTAGACAGTAAGTACTGGAAATATTCATTGACCCTTTAACTAAGTATGTTCTTTGCAAATTTTTATCACTTTTATTTTTTTTTAAGTTTATTTCTTTATTTTGAGAGAGAGAGAGCATACACATGTGTGCAAACAGGGCAGGAGCAGATAGGGAGGGAGGAAGAGAGAATCCCAAGCAGGCTCTGCGTTGTCAGCACAGAGCCCAGCACAGGGCTCGATCCCACAAACTGAGATCAGGACCTGAGATGAAATCAAGAATTGGATGCTCAACTGACTGAGCCACCCAGGAGCACCATCATTTTGCTTTGCTTAAAGCAGAGGATCATCCTAAACACTTGTCTTAAAAACAAGACATTGATTCTACTCACATGCTGTGAGCTATGTGCTCTTGGAAAAAAAAAAAGCAAAAACCCTCATTGTTTTGTTTTGTTTTTTTGCCTCATTTTCCTTCCTCATCAGGGAAAAAGGACACTGAGCTAGCTAGATGATTTCTAAAATCCATTTAGTCTCTAAAGTGCAATGTAATAAATTTAAATACACTTACTATTCTCTTCAGTACATATTTATCCTCTAGCTGAAAAAAATAAGTATATCCCAGTTTTGAATTCTACATACATTTCTGTATATCAAAAATGTAGACAATCAGAAACAACCTAGACAAAGAAAAAAATCGGAACTGTTAGATAATAGGTAACCCTAAAATAACTTGAAAAGTGTTTGGCATTTTAGAAACTATGGAATTATCATCATCTTCATCATCATCATTATTTTATTCTCAGAATTAATTGAGCATGTCACATGTTCCAGATCTCATGCTAAGATGTTTGAAGCTCTATTTTATTATTGTCTTAAAAAAAAAAGATTTACTACAGTCTGAAGTGTATTTATATTTTTACATTTTTATAATTTGAACTAAAGTTACACCATACTAATTACATTTTAAAATTCACATTTTAACATTTTATTACTAGATATTTATGACATTTTTGGTCACATTATTACATTTTATTTATTTTCACACTAATGAAACTCTTCACAGTAACCATAATATAAATAATATTATTTGTGATTGATTTTACACACAGTCATTTAGGCCTGGTGGCTTTTAAGCATTCCTGAGAAGATTTATAAATGAAGATACCAATGAAAAAAGCAATTGGTAAATATTAATAATGTATAGAGATTTTTGAAATATTCTATAGCCATTCTTTGTCATAATTTTGAAATTACTTTGAATTTTCTTCACCACTGCTGTCGGCACAGTGCAAATCTGCATTACTTCATGTCTGTGTTTTATATTCTTTTAAGTCTTCTGTCTCTGATTCTTTCCACTTCATTTCATTCAGAAAAATGTATAGAAAAACTTTACAAAGTACCATACCATAGCTCCCTAATACTGAGGAGACTATGTTGTTGTTTCTCCACTTAATTAAAGGTTTTAGTTTTTTCACTAGTCTGTATAGGTCCCTCTTCTGCATCAATGTCTCAGCAGAAAGCATCTTTTAGAAAAGGCATGCTAACTATCCGTTTTCAGACTGTGAGTCCCCACCTTACCCTTCTCTAGCCAACAATCACTTATCTACAAATGGATCTACCTCAAACCCCACCTGTTGCATTAAGCCATTTCTGCAGTTTCAGATGAACTGTACCAAATGCTAATCTCTAAACTTTTATAGAACATCAAGTCATATATCATTAGTTACCCATCCCTATATGTTGTCTATTTATAGCTCTAATATCCTAATTGACATATTTAGGGCCTGAAGACCCTTATAATAAGCATCTTCATATTTGAATTTGATCCTTGAATTTAGGATACAGGTTTTTAGCTTCAGGACCATGAGGGATAAAGGCTTAGGGCTATTTATCGGGATAAAGGCTTAGGGCAGAATCCTGCAATGTCTTACAGTCCAGCACCTGAATACTTCTGTCTCGCCACTCACCATACCACCCTCACCCTGTAGACACCAGCCCAAGGGACCCTTTCTCACACCGTTTTCCATCCCCATCAAGGTTTCCACATATGCTGTCACTTCGGCCTCATGTGTTCTTCTTTTTTTATCATTATTTTTTAATGTTCATTTATTTTTTAGAGAGAGAGAGACAGAGTGTGAGCAGGGGAAGGAATCCAAAGCAGGCTCCAGGCTCTGAGCTATTAGTACAGAGCCCTATGTGGGGCTCCAACTCTCAAACTTTGAAATTAGGACCTGAGCTGAAGTGGGAGGCATAACAAACTGAGCCACCCAGGCGCCCCTGCCTGGTGTATTCTTGCTCCTCCTTTGTCTTGTTAACTTCTATTCAATGCTCAGATATCAATTCAGTATCCTTTAGCTGAAAGCTTTCACTCATAACACCAGGCATGTCTTCTTTGTAGCTACCAACATGCTTGGAATTTCATATATACGTGTTTATTTGTCTTTCTTTGCTATCTAATTAGAAAACATCCATCTCTGATATCTCAGGCAAAGAATAGGGCCTGGAACGTAGTAGGCATGCAATACATATTTTTAAACTAAGCCATAAGTCTTCTAAAGGTCATGGTATCTAGAAATATGACAGCTATAATATCCTACATGGAAAACTCCTCAACAAGGGACATGCATCCCTATTTGACTGGTCCACGGTGCTTTACTCTTTACTTAATTTTCTTCACTAGATGAGACTATCATTAATAAAGTCAATTCTTTAAAAAAACGGAAAATAAAAGGGGTCAGCTCTAAATTCTTACTATACATCCAAAATAATTTTTATTACACAGTAACAAAGAATCTACTGTGAGCCTAGATTTCGTCAACTTTAAAAGCATCATAAAAAAATAAAAATTAGGGCTCTTGGGTGGCTTAGTCAGTTGAGCATCTGACTTTGGCTCAGGTCATGACCTCATGGTTCATGAATTCAAGCCCCGCATTGGGCTCTGTGCTGACAGCTCAGAGCCTGGAGCCTGCCTCAGATTCTGTGTTACCCTCTCTCTCTCTCCCTCAAAAATAAATGAACATTTAAAAAATTAAAAACAAACATGGAGTGGCTGTGTGGCTCAGTCGGTTGGGCGTAGGATTTCAGCTCAGGTCATGATCTCACAGTTTGTGGATTTGAACCCCGCATCAGGCTCTGTGCTGACAGCTCAGAGCCTGGAGCCTGCCTCAGATTCTGTGTCTCCCTCTCTCTCTGCTTTTCCTCGCTCACACTCTATCTATCTCTGTCTCTCAAAAATAAATAAACGTTAAAAAATAACTAAAAATTAAAAAATTAAAATCATATCAACTATATAAACCAAGTTTATATATACTTATGTAAAAATAAATAAAATATAAATGTAAACAAATATTTATATATTAAATATATCTTATACGTATTTTATACAGTATAGATAATACATATACTATATATTTAATAGTATACATGTAAAACGTTATCAGATAAATTATGCTAAAGTGACACAAAGCATTGTCCTAATTATATCCATGAAATCTTAAATAGTCTTTTGGAATTATCATTAGCTGAGAAGAATGTCAAAATTAATCTTCTTTAAAGCGGATTCTGCTGTGTAGTAAAAGGTATTATAGTGAGTTTCTGATGTGCTCAGTACTGAAACAGAAACTGATATGGCACCAGGCTAAACACTAAGACAGCAGAGATTTTTAAAATCCATTAGATTGTAATGTCATTGACAGGAGGGAACAGGTATTTTATTCCCCTTGTAACCCTCTGTCTTTCACTATATAGGACAGGATTTTGCACAGAGTGAATGGTCAATAACTTATTGTCGTGGTGACTGCTAGATAATGAGTCATGAAGAATAGCTAAATTAGACTCAGGAAAAATCCACAAAGCTGAAACAATCATGTGTGTTGCAATGAACATCAAGAGACTAGTCAAAGGATGGCAGTGACAGAATAAGATTTGTACACCTGGTAAAAGTGTTGCTGCGCAGCTATTCAGGAAGTAACAGACTGACTTAATGTGATGTTAAGTGCGAATTCAGGAATATAAAGTAGAAAACTCATGATCTGTTATCACAGATTTCAAAGCAATAATTACAGCTAAAAGAAAAGAAATCCCACTAGGTACCTCTGAAATTACACCGTCAGAGGACTTTGTTATCTTCACCTTTGTACTCGTATGTTTTAAATAACATTTTTAGAGAGTTAAGTTGAATACTTCTTGGAGAGCAGCTATTACAGGAAGTATTTATATAGCCAAGTAAACGTGGAATCCAGATATGTTTTCCGTCAAAATCAAGCAGCATAGTAATTGTGTTTATATCTTTCAAACCCAAGTGGTGTTTTTCATTTTAATCCCCTAGGCATTTCATGGTATATGTATATGCTTAACAGTAATGTCATCACTCCATGTGAAATGGCAATGATTTGAAAATATTAATATGTTCTTGGTATATTAATTAAGGTGATCTTTAAATGTATCTGTGTCTGTTTAGGCAATCCTGGACAGAAAACTCTGTAAAGGAATCTAATTTGGGGGTTGCCATTCCGTAAACCTGGAACTCAGTCAAGCAGTCATGCCCAATTGAACCTGGTGGAGATGTATGGCAGGGGAAAAAGAAGCCTAAGTTATAGATGCTTCTATTAGCCAGCTAGGGAAGTCTCTCAGCCAGACTAGATAGTAAGTTCTACCATCCAGGTAGCTTTAGCCTTACATGTAGGAAAGCAAGCAGTGCCCAGAGGAAAGAAATGGGGTGGGAAGGGGCGGAGGAGGCAGTGTGATCTCATAGTGGCTCCTTTCCCTGTTCAGTTAGAGGCCACAGCGGGGGTGGATGTGGAAGGAAAGGGGAGGGCACCAATTCACTTACTTGGTTCATCCTGGCAAAACCTGAATGTCCTAAAGAAAACATATCTGATTAAATTAAGTTGAAGTTATCAGAAATAATTGAATTTTTTTCCACTATCAAACAGGTAGGAGCTAATGAGGAAGACCAGAAAATTTTTCATAACGTAAAGCTACTGTACTACTGTCTATATCTGAACATTACAGTTGGACTCCTACCTTCTCCCTTTAAACCTGAAATTCATTTGATATATGCTATCATTCTATACAGAATAGAGAAAGACTTGTAAAAATATGTGTTTCCAGGTTAACTGGGTTATGAAGAAATAAAGAAGATAACCAGAAGTATCTTTACAAAGTGCTGACATTCCAGAAAAAAAAAAACAAAACAAAACAGAATAAACAAAACCAGAACATTTCCCACAACATTGGTACCAAACAAAATGAATAAATAAAATGACTGTGATTACTGAACAATTTTTCCAATTTTTTCTTTTATGTATATGTTTTCATATTCTAAAAGGAATTCATAATTATAGTTTAAAAAGAAAATTGAGACAGTAGTAAAAATGGAATTAAAAGTATCCATAATACCAACACAGCTATAATCATCATAAACACATTTTTGCATCACTTTATAGTAGTTTCCAATATATATTTAGGATCATATTGCATACATACTTATAGATTATTTTTATAATCTTAAAATTAACCATTATTAAAATTATGCAATAACCTTTTTAAATACATAACAATATGTTCTTTGCATGTAGCAGGATTTATTTATATACTCTCATAATTTGGACGTAATATTCTATTCTATGGCTGTTATATTCAGTGAGGGCATTATCTGTCTGGCAAAATACATACCCTTATTTCTATAAATTTATTTTTTCCCAAATATTCATGAACCAAAAAGGTTGAGAAAATATTAAATTGCAAAATTTTGTGTAGGTCAACATTGTAAATTTATATTCCCTTTATCTTGCTTACCAACCATCCTCTTTCGACTCACTTCTCACCTCCTATTCAACTGTAAACTTGATAATTTTTTAATCCACGTGTCAATGGGCAGTTCTCTCTGTGCTATCACACTTGACTCAAAATGAATCTTCCCCAAATTGTATTAAAACATTCTGTGTCTACTCTTCCTCCCTATGACATAGACATCTTGACTCCTCAGATGCTCTAAACTTACGAAAATCTGCAGAGTCACTTGAGTCAATGGGATTGTAGCATGGGTAGAACAATTGTTAGTTAGGACATTTGTTTAGGTATTCTGAGTCTTTCCCCATGTCTACTAATGTTCATCATATGGTTACACATAATCTACCTTTGCATCAATTAATAATGTGTGTCCTTCTATTTTCAGCCATATTTCACAAATTAAATCGTTAGAATCATATTATAACTTACGGAGCATTCCTTTTGATTTTTAATTAACTTAAGCACTTAGAATATCAAACTTCTCCACTGTTAAATTGAAAAATTGTCCTATAGTTCTCACATGATGGCTAGTAATGTAACTAAATGAAGGTATTTGACAGGGAGAGGAGATTTCTAATTTCTAATGATTTCCAGCTCAGGATGAGAAAATATGGCTCTGTTTGACATGCTTTATTATTTGTGTGTTAGAGTCGTGTGATCAAACAAGCAGCCAATCTCTTGGTATTAAGATGAATTGTTGCGAGTTAGTTCTGTGTATTTTGCTATATATTTAATGTGGTGTGGTCAAATATGCCAAATAGTTATTATTTCCTGTTAATACACTAAATACTATCTTCTGTTCATGCTTCTTCTTGACGTTATGTTACCATCATTAAATGTAAGGTCATCTGATGGGGTTTGGTTTTGAGTACACCACAATTAGAAATCCCACTTGATACAGAATCTGCACAGAGCTAACACTGTGCTGAAAATCAATATTACAAATTTCAGTTGTAATTCCTTCGTGGTTTCTATAATATTTAGTAAGGATTTATTCTAAAATGAATAAAGACTATTTTGGGTAAGTAGAGAGCAGAGGGAAAGAGCAATCAAATGGCAGGCTAAATGAAACTCAATTGTAATAAACAAATGCTGAATACAATCATTCCACTCAAGTTTACTTTCTTTTTCTTTGTGTTTATCGAAATGTATATTGCAGTCAGGAAACCAACAATTACTTAAAATAATTTATTATAAATAGTCATAGGAAAGCCAAGCTCTTCGGATAGCTTTCTGACATACTGGAGTAGCAAAAGTGCAAAAAAATATACCATAAACCAGAACAAGCTGAGAGTTGAAAGCCTCCTGCCTTATTTCTTTTTTCCATAGGCATTTTCCATGTAAGCAGTTAGAAATTTTTAAGTAGATCAGAGTATGAGATTTCTTAAGCATTACAACTTATTTTGAGAAAAGCTATTTACTGAATACCTATGACATGCTAGACACCGACCAACAAAAGTAATGAAACTCATGTTCTTTTGCTATAAAATTAAAATCTCTGCATATTTGCATTCTAGTACTTGAAAAAGCCTTGGATGTTTTTATGATTATTTTATGGATTCAAATCTAGCATCTCTACTAAATTCAATTTCAATGAACTTAGTTTTTTGAGCAAGGACTATAAGGAAATAATTATGCTGTTGAAAGGAATATGATAAAAAATGATCTCTTCCCTATTTCTCTACATTTTGAGAAATTATTAATAAAGCATCATATAGTTAAGATAAATGAGAGCTCTTAATTCAAGTAAAGATCCTCTTTCATAAATAAATGCTTTGAAGTAGTTTTGAATGATGTCATGTAAAATGGAGAACGTTTTGAAGGGCAATGTGGAGGAGAGGATGAGAGCTTTCCGGGTAAACTGCACACGAAGCAGCATGTCGTTTGATTTTATCTATTTATCTGTATATCTATAAATCTACATATGCATGTAGCTCTACTATTGAGTTAAAGAGAGAAATCTGATATTAGAGGGAACTATAGGGAATACTCCATGACATTGACAAGAGTTGATAATTTCACATATATTTAGGTAGAAAATAGATTATTATAGTATACTTTGGAGCAGAATGATAATATGGGGGGTATTATAATCTAGGAGTGTAATGTGGCTCTCCATAAATTTGATCATGATATTTATTATTAAAAGTATTTTACTTTAAATCCCTTATATAAGCCCTTTCCATAAATAATCCCCTTATTTCTGAAAAAGTTATTTTACGAAATGCTACCTATTCTGTCTACAAAGCACTCTGATATTTTCTATTCTGTTCACTTACACTGCATAAATGTTAGTCTGCCTTCATTACATCTATTTCATAATGTGTCTCTGGAGTTTGAAAAATATTGCCATAGCAATAGCAACTATTGTTGATATATAGGAAAGATTAACTTGAAGAGAAGCTAACCTAGGAAGATTAGCTATGGAATAATAAAGACCTGAATTAGATTGTGGTGCACTTTAATGTTACGGGGGAAATCATGAAATACAAGAGAAAATATAAACATTAGGGAAGATATTAACGTCTAAAACACCAAAGATAGTTAATAGAAATAAATGGATTTGCTTGTGTGTGTGTGTGTGTATGTGTGTGTGAGTGCACGTGCGTATGTCTGTCTGTTTCTCCCATCTGTCTCTCTCGTCATAATATAAGTTTCACTGAGGTAGAGACTTTATGATTCTTGTTCACTGCTGTGTCTCCAATCACTACAAAGCTATCAGGTATATAGTTAGCGCAGAAATAATATTTGTTGAAAGAACAAAGCAACCAAGTAAGATAACTAAAATATTAAAATAGCAAACATCAGCCTAAAAACTCTCTTTACATTCATCAAGTCAAAGTGTTTTATATCTTTTTTTCTGTTTTATGTGTTCTTCTATGAAAAACTTTATAACATATTGATTTCATTCTACTAAATAAAAGCAACTGTGATGACAACATGATATTTGAAAAATACAAGCTCTTTTGTGATGACATAATCAACCTCAGAGACTCCACATGTGATCATACAGGGTAATCAAGGGATTGTCTTGAGAAAAATAAAATATATTTATAAAGAGGCAGAAACATTATCTTATTTATTTTACTATCCTCCAAACCCAGCAATGTGACTGTCACACAATAAGGACTAAATAAATACTTCAAATATGCAAGACTAATCTTTTACTTACTTGTTTTCTTATCGAACATATCATATATGTCTATTGCAGAGGATTAAAAATACAAATTAACAAAAAGAGTAAAACAAGTATCACTTTACAGCCAGAGATAACTGCTAATACTTGTGTATCTATGTTTACATATATGCATACACATACAATACACATACACATGCAAGTGTATTTTAGTTTTATTTATTTTTAAAAACACAGAACCATTATTGCACATATTTTATAACCTTATTTAAAGTTGCTTAACCTCATCAACATTACCCATTTCATGGGGTTATTATGGGGAGGAAATGAGAAAAATGCATGTATGGCACTTAATATGGTGCCTAGCACATAAAAAGAAATCAACAAATGTTAACAACTACTATTGAAATCCTACTGTTTTATAATCTAGTTCATATTCACGTAACAATATATAATAAACACTTTTGTGCCATTAAATATTATTCTACAATGTTATTTTAATAGCTTCAGCATATTCCATTATATACGATTGTATTTTCACCCATCCTATTTTCTTGGGCATTTAGATTGTCCTTTTCACTATTAAATCCTTGCTTCGAAGAACACCCTAATAGATACATATTTGCATACATGAAGCTTATTTGCTTAAAATATAGTTTCAGATTTTTTAAAAAAATTATTTATTTATTTTGAGAGAGAGAGAGAGAATCAGCAGAGGAGGGGCAGAGAGAGAAGGGGACAGAGCATCCAAAGCTGGCTCCATGCCAACAGCAGAGAGCCCAATGGGGGCTTGAACTCATGAACCTTAAGATCATGACGTGGGCCGAAGTCAGATGCTTAAGGGACTAAGCCACCTGGGCACTCCAAGATTTTTTTAATTTAAAAAAGAAGTTATACACACAGCTTTAAAAAACATATGGTATTGCAGGCTTATGTTGTTACTAAAAATTACTAATAATAGAAATATAAGTAATATTTTTATTACAAAATAACAAGCTTATGTCTTATTTCTGCTGTTCTCAGTTCTTAGTTCTTAAAACCATAGGCAATTATGTTTATACCTATTGGTACCATATTCTAAATAATTTTTCCTTCTCATTCTCTCTCTGTCTCTCTCAGTCTCTCTTTCTTTCTTTTTTTTTTTTTTTTTCTTACTAGAAATCAATTGACTTCCTAGAAGGGAAACTAAGAAATCTCCCTTCAGCACATTTCTTACCATCATTTTTGATAAACGAATATTTAGTGTTTTCACTGTAACTTTTATTCACAATGGAGCCCCATGAAGTACATAAAGATGTATTTCTTCTTTAAAATATTTTTTAATATTCTCTGGAGTTTATGTATGCCTAATTGCATCATTTTTTGTTTCCATAGATCACTTGCCAGTTATTTTCCAAACTCTCTGGCAAAGTTGAAATTTTATTTTTAAACTTCAGTTATCACCTGCTTTATTTTCTACTCAGAAACATTTTCTGGGGCACCTGGGTGGCTCAGTCATTTGAGCCACTCACTCACTTAGGTTCCACTCATGAACTCACAGTTGCTGGGTTCCAGCCTCTCAACTGGGCCCGGTATCTTCCAGTACTGACATTGTGTGTTATTTATTTTTTATTTTTTTTTAAGTTTATTTATTTTGAGAGAGAGAGAGAGCATGTGTGTGAAAGAAAATGGGGAGAGGCAGAGAGAGAATCCCAAAGAGTCTCCACATTCAGCATGGAGCACAACTTGGGGCTCAATATCACAACCTCAAGACCATGACCTGAACCAAGAGCAAGAATTGGACGCTTAACCTACTAAGCCACCCAGGCTCCCCTGACATAGTAGTGCTTTAATCTTTCCAAATAAACCTCCCAATTTCCGTTTGGATGAAAGAGCACGAGTAAGCAAGATTTAAATAGCGAGAGGCATCTTGACATCCACCGTAAAGTTTTTAACCAGTCCACCATTTATCAGCCCCTGCTGTCTCTCTCCTTCACGGGTACCTGTGATGTCAGCTTCATGAGACGTCATTCACATCTCTGGAGGAAACTGAGTTCGCTTTTATTGCCCTATTCTTCCACAAGCTTCTGCTACCTTCAATATCCTAGGTTTTTCTTACCACTTGGATTAAGTGCCAGGTTTTCTTTTGCCATTTTGGATGTTGACCCCAAGACATTCCATTTTCACACATAATTACCTGCATGCAGGACATGTAAGGTAATCACTACTTAAAACAAGTTTCTCTGCCTTGCAAGAAATGCGTTAAGGACTTGAGAAATGGCATTAAGTGCTCCCCAGACAAGCCAATGGGATGTGAATTCCATGAAAGATGAAGGTGATGCTGTTCATTTTCATAATGACTTCAATACCACATGCAATGCCCTGGGCATAAATACACACAACATGCCTATAGCATAAGTAGAATATTTAGAAGAATGCACGACCAACATCATTTTCAGAGGAGGTGAGTAAATAAGATCATTCCATAATACGACATTTTTTTTCCTGGTATTACATTTCTATGCATGTAAGGTTGCAACCTTCAAAAGAATGTCCACAGGAAAGCATGGTTGCCTGCAGTTCTAAAATGTACAAACACTTTAGGGCTATTAAGAATTGGATTCCAGTGAAATGAACTGAAGGGAAACCCACAAAGTTTCCACTTCATATCCTGCTTAACTTCAGTTATTTTTCCCTACTGGTGTAAAAACTGCCTTGAACTTCCAAATATTTTCTCCTGAGAGTTAGAAGTTCTTGCACTTACAGTGTAAGAAAACTCACTCAAATACCATCTAGAAAGAAAACAGAACAAAAATAAGTACCCACAGAGATAGGAACCAAAATCTTCCAGTAGCCTAAAGATGATGTATGAGTTTACATACTGACTTATTTATTTATTTCAATTTTGAAAAAAAAATGTTATTTACCTTGCTTCACCTACAAGCTCACCTACAAGCTTTGAACAGACCACGTGTTTATCCCAAAATATTTATTAGTTTGCCACATGAACTGTTCTTTTTGGGGATAAAATAATCTCATAGATCTTACATTCTAGTAAGCCGATAAAAACAAACAGCATAAGGTATTAGTAATCCTGTGAAGAAAATAAAACATGATGATGTAGCAGAGACCTAGAGAGCTAATGTAGATTGGATGGTCAAAGAAAGTCTCCTATGGGTGCCTGGGTGGCTCAGTCAGTTAAGCGTCCAATTCTTTATTTCGGCTCAGGTCGTGATCTCTCGGTTCATGAGATCGAGCCACATACTGGGCTCTGCACTGACAGTGTGGAGCCTGCTTGGGATTCTCTTTCTCCCTTTCTCCTTGTTTACCCCTCTCAAAATTAAAAAAAAAAAAAAAAACAAACAAGAAAAACAAAAAGGAAAGGAAAGTCCCTTGAGAAAGTGACATTTGAGCTGAAATTTGAATGATGAAGAGAAGCCTAGGTGTAAAAATCTTCATGATCAGAAACGCAAAGAAGGAGACCAGGTAGCATAAGGTGTGTGTGTCTGTTGGGAGGAGAGGTGTAAATGAGCAGAGGATGTTAGAGCAGAAAATAAAGAGCAACTACCAAAGAAAGAAAGAAAGAAAGAAATCAAGAGAGATGACAGACTGGGATGGAATAGGGCAGGAACCAAAGAGAATCAGTAAAAATATGTGTTCATAGAGAATCTGTGAAAGGGATTTATGTTTATTTACTTATTTTTGTGTTCCTTGTTTTTTCTATTTTTACTTTGTTAAATCCGATTATTTTTGTAATCGCCTGTTCTACAACCACTTTGCAGCAATTTTATGTGCAAGGTCCTGTGTGCATTTATTCTAATTTGACCAGATTGTACTGGGAAGACTGCAAAATGCTGCGAGATCCCAGAACCAGTTTTATCCTTCCTGTGGGCATTGGCCAACATGACAATTCTTAAGCTTCAGTCACACCTATTTTTTCCCCTTTCTGCCTCCCAAGTCCCTCAGCTGTAGGAATTACAATCCTTGTCTGTTTCGACCTGCAAATCCTCTCTAATTTTTTGCTGGCTTTGTGCTCAGGAGAGGATGTAACACTGCTATACCCTCCTATTACAAGAGAGGTTACAGAAGAATGATATACTCCAGAGGACAAATGCACAAACCAAGAAAACAGAGTCCTTGTATATGGATCCTGAGTCTAATCAAATTTTGGTACTATCCGTCCCTAACCTTTTCTCTGATGACTGAATTTTGCACAGGTTAACCCGCTGTTCCCTGGCCTTTTTTTTTATGTCTTTGCTTTCTGCAGCATAATTACTGACTTTTTCAAATCTTTATTTGGACATAATTACATTTTTTAATCATTTCTATGTGATTTAAAAAAGTATACTTGTTTATTCTACACATCTTTTTTTTTAATTTTTTTTTTTTAACATTTATTTATTTTTGAGACAGAGAGAGACAAAGCATGAACGGGGGAGGGGCAGAGAGAAAGGGAGACACAGAATTGGAAGCAGGCTCCAGGCTCTGAGCCATCAGCCCAGAGCCTGACGTGGGGCTCGAACTCACGGACCGCAAGATCGTGACCTGAGCTGAAGTTGGACGCTCAACCGACTGAGCCACCCAGGCGCCTCTATTCTACACATCTTAAAAGAACCACTTGTTACTGAAGTGGCCAGTATGTTCTGGAAAATTACAGAGTCATTATATTCATCACTTAAATTTCCCAATATGTAATTGGATAACATGTTCTGTACCCCACACACCCCAAGTGAAAGGGGGGCAGTGGTTGACATTTCATTTATCAGGTGTTATCTTCTGTTATTAAACAGAATAGAATAAAATTCCTTCTCTTTTCATTTAACCTCAGTACTTTATATCTTTTCTAAAGCAGTCTTAATTAAATCTAAGAATCCTCTGCAAGTTAAGTGAATGAATGGCTTCCTTGTTCCATACAAATACTTACTCATTAAAAGTGAAAAAAATAAGATGATAAAATTTTCTCAGTGATATTTATTTTTTATAAAACAACAAATTAGAATTCTGCAGATATAATGTCTCATTTAACATTCTGTCTATTTAGAAAAATTCAATATTGTTATTAATTGTATTTGACAGTTGAAAAAATAGTCAGTCCTCTGAGACAGTGTATATTAAGACACTGCTAAGTTTCATATCTATGAATTTTCATTAGATTTTCTTACTGTTACATTTAAATAATAATTTCATGGTGGCAATAATGATAATAGAAAAGGAATAAAATTTGAGGAACATAAAATTATAAATAAAACTTCATACATAAAACTGCATATATTTCATTTCACATACATATTTATGATAAATAGCTATTTTCTCAAAGTATTAAATTTTTCTCAAGATAGGCAAAGTTAAATTGCGTTAAAATGTTAATAGAATCACAATTGTCTATTACAAAATGCTACATTTTACAATAAAATGTCCAATGACTTAAATGGATTCAAAGATAGTCATTGAGTAAAATCCAAATAACTTGCAACTTCTTGTTTGTTTTTTTTTTTAATTTTTTTTTTCAACGTTTATTTTATTTTTGGGACAGAGAGAGACAAAGCATGAACGGGGGAGCAACTTCTTGTTTTTATTAGATATAATCCACAGTTTCTAGAACATGGAATTTTTTTTTTAAATTTTAATATTTATTTATTTTTGTGAGAGAGAGAGAGAGAGAGACAGATACAGAGACAGAGCACGAGTGGGGGAGGGGCAGAGAGAGAGGGAGACACAGAATCCAAAGCAGGCTCCAGGCTCGGAGCTGTCAGCACATACCCTGATGGGGGGCTCGAACTCACGAACCATGAGATCATGACCTGAGTTGAAGTTGGTTGCATGACTGATTGAGCTACCCAGGTGCCCCTATAACATGGAAATATCTTTAAAAGATTATGCTTAGAACTCTAATATTATCACATATTGTCAAACTTAATCATTTCCCCAAATGAAAATTATATCAGCAACTCCCACTTTTCAGATTTTCAATACCACTTTTTTAAAAAGATATAAAATAAGATAACAGAGGAGACTAAACCTGGGCTTTATTTCTGCTGAAAGAAGGATGAATTTGGGCAATTAACATGTAAATAAAGAATAGATATGATGAAATTATAATTCAAAAATTCCCTCTTAGTAAGCCCCTAACATAGCAATGTTTTTAATCAAAACATATAATAGAAAGTCCCATTTTCTTCTTCCCCATACATTTACCCTCTTTTATAAAAATACAGTCTCCATAGTTACTTCTTGATATTCTGCACAGCCAATCCATCATAGTACATTGCAAAGCATCCTGTGCATTTACAATGATGTAACTTAAGTGTCTATAAAAAAGGAATATTTTTATTCATCTTTCAAGATATTATAATTCCTTATACTTAACCATGTCATGAAGACTAAAATGGAGCATTCAAATATGCTAATAAAAGGTTTGACTTCTTAATAATCTTAATAATAAAATCCCTTGCCTCACAAATATCCAAGGTTTGCCAAATTTCTGAAAGCATAGGGAGATTTTCTGGAATGGTGCATGAGAACTCACTGGCATCAGCATGTCAGATTTTTTCTCTCTTTGGAGAGTGATGGAGTCTACAGGCTGGGATTATACTTGGGCAAATTATGCCATGAACCATGACCCTTTGCAAGATGTCTTTTTTCTTTCCCTTTTTTAATTTTTTAAAATGTTTTTTAATTCATTTTTGAGAGACAGAAAGATACAGCACACTAAGGGGGGTGGGTGCAGAGAGAGAGAGGGAGACACAGAATCTGAAGCAGGCTGCAGGCTCTGAGCTGTCAGCACAGAGCCCGACGTGGGGCTCAAACCCACGAATCGTGAGATCATGATGTGAGCCGAATTTGGATGCTTAACTGACTGAGCCACCCAGGCACCCCAAGATGCATTTTTTCTATCATCAGTGTGGAAAATATATCATACAACAGCTCGGGCGACTTTGTTGAAGTTCTCTGATGCAGCTATGCTGTGCTTAAAGATTCTATGCAATAAATCTCTTATTACATGATTATAAATCCATCATTCATTAATGGGTTACTAAGGTATGAGATTAGTTTACTGAAATTAAGAAGTATTTTTTCCCCAGCGTTCCAAATACGGTAGAGGAAGAGTTCTGACTAGATGTCAGAGAGGCCCTGGGATCACAGAGTGAATGTGAGAATGTATCTATAGAAGTTGTATTGCATGGTATGGGTGACACCCTCTTCCATTTTCATGTTTTGCCAAATGTGATGACTTCACAGCATCTCAGGAATCGAATTGCCAAAATATTTGAAAACTCCCTACTTTAGGCAGAAGGACAGGGGACGGTGTAGGTAAAAGTACATTGGAAAAGTTAATATATGATAAATGAAATTTATTGTATTGTGATCTGTTTCATTATTAGCAGAGGATAAAACATGGTTTTGCCCAGAGGTAGTAGGGGGAATCCTCTATTTTTTGGTAGCTAGGGTAGCTAACTATGGAACTATGGAACTAAGGAGCCAAGGAAAAATTCTTTCATTTCTTCAAGCCACTGCTGGAGATTAGAGCAGCCAAGGTTTTCTCAAGTCAGCAATGAGACATTTGCCCGAATCAGATGTGATTCTGTCATTGCATATGACAGAAAAGTAGAAAGAGTGGAGAAAAAAGTCAAACAAAAGTCAAACAACACAAAGCTCAGACACATAACAAACTGCCAGTTCAACACTGAAGGATCTACTTCTCATCCTCCCTCATAATTTCTCTCACCGAGTGTCTCTGGCTCAGTAAATTGTAGTTTGTATAGTGCTTTGGGGATTTATTAAACGGCTCTGATGAACATTACCTCAGAAACAGACCCTCACGAAATCAATTCTATGATACCTCAGTATTAATTAAATCCTTCATTTCTTCAAAATTGCAGATCTTGCCACCCACTCAAGTGCTTTCAGAAGAATATGGATATGGCTTAAATCAACGTCAGGGTTTGCATTCTGAGCCCTAAATCTAGAACTCAACCCTAAACTGTCTGCAAACCACTTAGTGTTATATGTGGTCTTAGGACGTAACAATACTGACAGAATGATTGACCCGCAGTTTTTCAACATAGTGAAGCAGTAAAAGCATAGATCCAATAGACAGATCTTAAATTTTCACATCGGTCTCTGCATATATAAAATAACAATCTCATTGAAGCCCTCCGTGCTCTGGAATTTAGGAGCACTTTGTTAAAGAAAATGTTTTTTGTTTAGTTTCCATCAAAATTAGGGATTTCTATTGTAAAACGTATACCAAAACTACATTCCTATACAGACAAGAGAATGGAGGAAGATATTTGAAAATATTCCTTATATGACTGAGATAAGACTCCCAGTTGCCCTCCTTGCTTATGTTGTGACAAAATCAGACACGGATCTGCCAGATTCCTATTCTTTGCCTCATAAACGACTAGCAGAACTATTTACACATGCTGACCAATCTGGACAAAATATCAGGCTTTACAAAATTTAGTTTTACCTCTCTTCCACCTGGCCCCTGATCATTCTACCACCCTCAACCTGTGCCAAGATAAAGCCCCTCCTTTAGGTAGCCTCCTGAGAATTGATTGGCTCCAGGAGAAACATTTCCTGATCATCTGTCCCACTCTTTCATAGCTGGCTCTTTCCAGACTTGTTTATTCCTCTCTATAAAAGAACATTCCTTTCTACCCAAACTTTGAGTTCCCCTCCTCTCATTGCAATGATCCCCTTCTTCTTATTACACTAATTCTTTCAAATAAAGTCTGCTACCTAAGTTTAGATTTGTTTTAATTTGATAAAACATACATCAGATCACATTACACCATTGCTCAAAATTCTCCCATGGCTCCCATTCATGGGGATGAATGAATTAATAATAATAATAATGAATAATGGAATGGAATATTAGCCATTACAAAGAATGACATCTTTCCATTTGCAATGACATGGATGGAACTAGAGTGTATTATGCTAAGCAAAACCAATCAGTCAGAGAAAGACAAATGTCATATGATTTCACTCATATGTGGAATTTAAGAAACAAGTCAGATGAACATAGGGAACAAGGGGTAAAAGAGAGGAAGGGAAACCATAAAAGACCCTTAATTATAGAGGACAAACCAAGGGTTGCCGGAGGGAGGTGGGTGGAGGATGAACTAAATGGATGATGGGTATCAAGGAGGGCACTTGCGATGAAGACTGGATTCAGCATAATCACTAAATTCTACTCCAAAAACCAATATTAGACTATATATTAACTAACTAGAATTAAATAAAACTTGAAACAATAAAGAAAAAAGAAAAACATTATGGTTTCCAGGATTGAAGGCCATCGTGGGGATGGCTTTTTTTAAGCCCAAGGATCCCCCACATTAACACGCAATCCACCCAAAAGAAGTAAAGTTGAGCCCACTGCATTTGACACACAATTAAAGAGGCCAGGTCATCCAACCAAGACCCTATTTGAGCTCTTGATACTTTTCTTCCACCATCACGAACAAATGTACTCAGGGAAACAAAACAATTCATAAATGCCAACAAAACTAAACTAAACTAAACTAAACTAAACTAAACTAAACAAAAAGAAGTCAAGGAGCATTCACCTGAACCTGTGATCTTTGAACCAGTCTATACATCCCTAACCCCATGCTTCCAAAAGACATATAGATTTCCAACAGACATATAGACACAAGTAGTATCAGATTCTCAAATTCCTCAAGCACTCTTTCATAAAATGGCTCTGCCTTAGAATAGCTTATAGTCTAGATATCGGGTTAGTTTTCTTTTCCTCTTCAGCTTCACCCCTTCACCAACAAAAAATTATCACGAATCTTATTGCAGTGCTTTGTCCTGGGGCTTAAGGTCCCCTAGGGTGCCAAGTAGTCATTGTAATAATTGACACTAGTGAGAATTCCTAATCAAGGATCCATAAACTCTATCTTTAGCCCAAGATTTTGGAGACAATTTGTAGAAAATGCATAAGATAAAAAATATCAAAAATTATTTTATTGGGTTAAAGAAGGTGGCTTTAGGTGAAAGAATAGCAGATAAAATCAAAACTTATTTAATGAGCTCATTAAATTCTTTCAAATACACTTTTATAAAATTGAGAAGGGGGCTGAATCTAAGGACCAAATAACACATATTCTTGCAAACCAAACGGTTTCAAATTCTTTGCTTCCCAAAAATTGAAGGTAGGAGACTTATGGTTCTACCAAGATAGAGCACTTCTATTTCTTCCAGCTTCTCTTACTGAAAAATAAAAAAACTCTGGAAATCATACATCAAACAAGCATAGGAAGCCCCTGGAAGGTGAAAAGTAGATGGACTGCTTAAGGTCCTCGGAACCTGAGCTGACACCTGTGAGTCCCTGGGGTTTCCTCATTGCTTCCTGTATGTGTTAGGGCACCGCAGAAGCTTCCAGCCTAGCACTACCACCAGGCCCAGACCAAAAAAGCTCCAAGGAAAACCTATTCCTATTTCCCCCTGTCAGAGGAATAGGACAAGGGTAGACTTACAGCAAAACATTTCTAGCAATACTCACCTTACCCCATTAATGGAAAACCCCACAATCATGCTTTCAGTTGGGCAATGCAGGGAGTTGATTTTCCACCCCCATCTCTGACTCCTTACCCCACATCTCCCACAGATTGGGAGAGGCAGAGCACAAAGCTGATCTTCCATCTTCTCTCTGACAGAAACAGGCAGTGCTCAGAGTTTCATCCCAGGGTATATCAGTGGCATCCATCAGCAGAAGAAACAAAACTTGCTAAGATGGCACAAGTAAGGCTGCTAGTCACCAATATGCTTCACCATGTCCCCAGTGTCAGCAGGTCTGGTGGAGCCTCCAACTCTACCTGGTGTTCATGAGACTGAGCAAGGTGCTACAAGCTGGTGCTAGTATGCACTCCCTGTCCTGCCACCCTGATGTCAGTGAGGGCCATGAGGGCAATGGGCCTCCATATCCCCCTGGCATTACCTAGGTGGAGGAAGCAGGAGATGAGACTGAGTGGCACCGTGCTTCTACCTGCCCTCTCACCTGATGTCAACAGACCCCAGCCCTTCCTGTTCATCCCATAGCAACAAAGCAATAAGAGTTTCATGTTTGCTTATACTTACCTGTCACTTCGAGGATCAGTTGATCTTGAGCCACTCCCAGGAAACAATGAGATGGTACAGGTCAGAGAGAGGACCTAAATTTCCAAGCCACCCTTCTGCAACAAGGCAGCATGAGTCAGTGAGCTGAACATACATGCCCATCCAGATATTATTCTACACTTTAAAGTGGGACCACATTGTGAAAAAAAGGATTGAGTAGAATCTAGCCTCATAATATAATGTCAAAAACCCCCTGGAAACAATGGAAAAATCACTCTTCAACCCAAGAACCAGGAAAATCATAACACGAATGAGAAAAGATGGTCAACAGAGGCTAACATCAGTATGAATCAGATGTTGAAATTAACTGACAAGGATTTTAAAGCACCCATCATTAAAATGTTTCAACAAGCAATTAAAAATTCTCTGGAAACAAAGGTATTGAAGAAAAATCTAATCTAGTTGTCAGCTGATAAATTATTAAAATTAATTTTTTATGTTAGATCATTATATGATTTTTGGCATGTAGATCATTATATGATTTTTGGATGGAGTTCAAATAATTAAGTTACACTTCTATAATAAAATTTCTTCCATTCCCATCTATTTGTTTATGTGAACAGATTTTCTCAGAGCTTACACATTTGGGAAAAAGGACTAGAATTGTTGCAAAACCATTTCTCATTTATGCACTGAAAAATGTTCATTCTCATATAATTAAACTAATAGGAGGAAAGCCTCTTACATCTTTTTAGAAGGTCAAATCCCAGAAATATTTATTGCTTATGTTTAATAACCATTTATCAAACTTTGTAATATATTGTATTGTTTTGATCAGTTGTACACTAATATACTTTGTAATGAAAATTTAAACCAAAATAACATAGAGGCATAGAGATTATTTCAATGTTCAACATACTGTTATAAAAAAGTATGATAGAGTTAAAAGATAAATTAATTTCAAATTTACTAATATTATATATTACTTTGACATCAAGTTTAAAAAATATGAAGAAAAGGATAACTTTTCAAAAATTTTAGAAGACCATGGGCGTAAATTTCATGAGCACTGGCCCTTACTTCATGAAAGAAAAGGGAAGGCTTAGAAACTGTTACACACAGGAAACATGGGCATGATGGGTACATCTTGTGTCCACCTACCTCATGGAGGGAAGGAAATAAGGAAGAAAGAAATACACAGGAAGGGAGCAAGGAAGGAAAATAATTTCAAATCATGTATATAGTGTGAAACAGGTGCCAAGCTTTATTCTAGGATATCATAAAATCAGTCATCAGCATAAGCCTATTAGATAGGTTCCATTACAATCATCATTTCAAACATTAGAAAACTGGGGCATTGTGTTAATTTGTATGACTTTAGTAGTGGAGATGGTTTCAAACTTAGGATATTTGCTTCTAAAAATCTGTGCTCTGAATCAGTGTTGTATGCACGGGGATTCAGAGCAAGAAAAACAACAGAGATTACATACTAGTGGGGAATACATAACAAGGAGATAAATGTCGTATATGATGGTAGGTAATGATAAGTGCTAGAAAGAAAAATAAAGTAGAAGATTGTGTTACAGAATAAGGAGCTGGAAGAAAGTGATATTTCTGATGATGGATCAGAAAAAAGCATTTTTTAGTTTTAAACCAGAAGGAAGTGATATCTCAAGGAAGCCTTGTGAAGATTCTATAGAGAAAACTATTTTTAAATGTTTGTAATCCTTTCAAAAACTTTAAAACACAGTGCAGGAAAAATAAATTATATCACAGGTATTCCATTTTGGGCTTCTGTTCTGGGAATCTCACTTTCATTTCAAGCCTTTAATCAAGCTATTGCTTTTGAAGCAATCCAATGATCTCCCAAACATTTGGTGGACGCAATAGTCTTCATCTTATTATGTTTACATATCAACAACGTAGACTATATATTTTAATATACCTCATTTAATTGGAAAAGAAGCAGAGAGGAGAGAAACAGCTTTGATAATCATTTAGAAACGTAACCCTAAGAAGTCAACCCTAAATTCAGAATTACCATTTTTCTATTAATCATTTTAATCATTTTACAATGAAATTCTGAAAATAGACCGCACAATATATCTGATGGATGAAATAAGTGTATTAGTAGTCATAATTTTGTGCCTATGTGTTGTTTGTTTTCTTTGGATGCTTCGTTTTTCCTGAGTTTCTATAATATTAAACTATTTTTAAAAGACTAATTTGTAATTTTTGTATGTTTGGAAGTTAGTAAGTTTTGAATTCCTGGACTGTTGAAAATACATTCATCAATATTATTCATAATAAAAACAGAAAAATGAGTCAAAAAACATTTATATAGTATTTTTTTCTGTGAATATATGGTATAATTAAAAAAATGACTCTATACAGTTAGAGAAAGATAAATATCATATGACTTCACACATAAGAGGACTTTAAGATACAAAACAGATGAACATAAGGAAAGGGAAACAAAAATAATATAAAAACATGGAGGGGGATGAAACATAAGAGACTCTTAAATATGGGGAACAAACTGAGGGTTACTGGAGTGGTTGGGAGGGGTGGTGATGAGCTAAATGGGTAAAGGGCATTAAGGAATCTACTCCTGAAATCATTGTTGCACTATATGGTACTTTGAATGTAAATTTAAAAAAAATAAATTAAAAACTAATAAGATAAAATAAAATAAATGACTATATGCAATTCATTCTTGTTCATTGTTACTGAAACATAAATGATAATACAACTTAATCTATAATTGACTTTATCTATGTTTTACTATAAAGGCTTGAAGGAGTGGGATACAAAATACTAAAATTGAGGGCTTCCAAAACAATGAAGAAATCACAGTTGCAGAATTATTTTTATTTGTTTTATATTTTTGGAAATCTTTATTTTCCCATTTCATTTAAAAACATTAAAAACAACAATAAGAGTATTAGTAGCTAACATCAGTCTAAGAACTCATCACTTGTTAATTTATTTAATCCCTACATATGCTTTATTTTACACACATAGGTTGGACAGGAATGAATAAAAAGTGAATAGTTTCTACCCACATAAGGAGGATTGTATATGCTAGACATCTTGCTTAAAGACATCTTTATCTTAAAGAGGTCATTGTTTTCAAAGATCTGAGCTCCTTGAGGGCAATAAATCAAGCTTTCTCAAAGGAGGGACAGAAGCACACATTTAGCATAAAAGAATGTGAACACTTTGAGGGGGACATCACTGGAGACTGAGAAGGACAGAGGCATCAGTTTCCCAGGTGACCAAACCTGGGAACCCTTTGAAGATTTGCAACAGAAGTGGAAAGCTTGTCCTTACAGTTTCACATGGCTGAGTGCGTTTGTCCTTGTGAGTAATCTTAGAATTATTTTGGTAGGAGTAGTCAGTCGATATTTCTTTTCGGTGAGTTTTGGAATTTTCAAAAAACTATTCTTTAGATGTTACTTCTTTTAATTGAGTCTCCTTATTTTTAAATGTGTCTTTTAAACATTTGTCCTAGGGCCAATTTTAGTGTCTTGACCTCATGATGTGAGATAATTCTCGATTTGTTTTTCGTTGTTCTATTGATTCACATTTTGATGCGATCTTCATTTAGAATGCGCTGTGTTGAAGAATTTTGATTTTTCCTTTTTTAAAATGAGTTTTGAAGTCATCAAAGTTACAGTTTATTTGGGGTCTCAGATTTGTGCTTTAAAGAACATCCTCAGAGTTACAAAGCTAATGCTGACTCAGCTCTTTAGTTTGTAAAGGCATGTAATTTCTTGCAAAGTTTGGAAAGACATGTCAGGAGAGATGCTGGATTATCTCCAGTCTTGAATTTGCTTGTTTAAAAAGATCTTGATTTTTACTTCCTTAAGGACACTTTCGGACTTTATTCAAATTCATGCTGATAAACATTATCAGAGAAGGGTAATTGCTATGAAAGAGGCATAACACATATCTGCATTGACAGCTCAGTAATGGATGTGTGAAAGCAAAATAGCCTAACAATTTCAGTGACTGGGATTTATTTCCAAGTGCATCAGTCTTAAAATTTATTTTGTTTGTGTTGCAAATAAAAAACAAATCCACAGAGCAAGTTCAGAGTTATCTTCAGATATAATTATACAAAAATGAGAAACTTGGACATAATGTTAAGTAACTGACTAAAGTCACATGGTTAAGCACACCAAATACTATCTCAGACCCTCATCTTCTCATGCTCTTTACAGAATGATTCATTTGCCTCCTTACCAATACTTCATCATAATTATGAAAGTATGATTGTGAACATTTGCTTCAACGTAGAGATGACAAAATAAAAATGTTGCAATAATGATCCCTGAATTTGTCTTAGAGTTTTCACATGTAAACCACTATCGTCCAAGGATTACAAAACAAGATAAAACCCGAAGTCTCGGTTTCTATCTTCCAAGCGTGTTTTGACAATTATTGAAAAATACATTAAAACATCATAAAAAGTGAAGTTGGTTTTACATGCGGTAGTTTGACTAAATTACCCTCCCAAGATGCCAACATCCTAATCCTTGGACCCTATGACTGTGTTCATTTATTTGGCAAAAGGGACTTTGTAGATGTGAATGTGTTAAGGATTTTGAGATGGAAAGATTATACTGGATGATCTAAGTGGGCCCAGTGATGTAATCACAGGGTCCTTTTGGTACTCTTCCTCTTACAGAAGAGGCAAAGATGATGTAACGATTGGAGCAGAGGTTGGACTGATGCGTTTTTCATATGAACGAAGGGGTCACAAGACAAGGAATATAGGTAGCCAGTAGAAAGCAAGGAAAGAAATTCTTTTATCAAAGCCTCTACTTGGAAACAGCCATGACAAATCCCTGACATTAGCCTAGGGAAAATTATTTCAGACCTCCTCACTCTATGACAGTAAAAGAATACGTTTATATTGTTTTAAGCTACTTAGTTTGTTGTAATTTGTTACAGCAACAAAACGAAACTGACATGGCATATTATAACAATTTCAAAAGTAAAATATCACTTGACAGTGGCGAAGGGAGAGGTTGGTTCGTTTGTGAAGGTCCTAAGAATACAAATTAGAGGATACAGAGAAGTTTGGCTTCCATGGGAAATACATCATGTGCCCTTATCTTTGAATTCTGAAACCTAAGTAAAATGATAGTAAAGGAATAAGAAAAAGGATTAGTATAAAACCAAAAGGACAAAATGAATAAGGGAGCATATGGCAGATGAGAAGTATAAATAATGCGGAAAATGAAAAGCCAAAGATGGGTGATACTGGATTTAGCAACCTGGGGAAGTTAAAATGAAAGATAGGGGTGTCCATTCCCAGCCAGAGATGAGTACCAGTGTCTGGGAGTGACTTCCCATCTTAAAGAACAAGGAAACCCAACAAAATGTAGGAAAGAACTATCTTCAGATATTATGCAACAGGCAGCACAGGATGGCAAAAGTTCTGTCTTGGAGAAGATGCTGTTTTCAGGTCATAACACATTATAAAGCTGATAGAAGTACCTCTGTAGTTCCCCCGCCAGTACTTTGGTCTATAACGTCTCCTCCATTAGACAGTAAAACTCTGAGGGATTTTTTGTTGTTTATCTTTGTAAGCCTAAGAGGATATCTATATAACATAATTACTAAATGCATTTTTCCCCAATTTTTAACTTGTGGTTGAATATACGTAACAGAAAATTTACCAACATAATCATTTTTAAGTGTATGGTCCAGTGGCATTAAATACATTCATAACGTTGTGTGATCATCTCTGCCATCCATCTCCAGATCATTTTATATATTGTAAAAATGAAACTGTATTTGTTAAACAGTAACTTTTTCTTTACCACTTTCTCACAGCTCCTTGCAACCACAATTCTGTTTTCTATCTATATGATTTTGACTATGTACTTTATATAAGTAGAGTAATACAATATTTACCTTTTTGTGACTGCCTTATCCACTTAGCATAATATCCTCAAGGGTCAGTCTTGTGGTAGTATATATCAGAATTTCCTTCCTTTTTAAAAAAAATATTTATTTGAGAGAAAGAAAGAAAGAAAGAAAGAAAGAAAGACAAAGAGCATGAACTGGGGAGGAGCAGAGAGAGAGAGAGAAAATCCCAAGCAGGCTCCACACTGTCAGTGCCGAGCCCAATGTGGGGCTCGATCTGACCAACCGTGAGATCATAAATTGAGCAGAAATCAAGAGTCAGACACTCATTTGGCTGAGCCACCCAGGCGCCCCAGAATTCCCTTCCTTTCTAAGACTGAATCATATTTCATTGTCTGTATGTAACACATTTTACTTATTCAATCATCGGTTCTTGTAATGCTTTCACATTTTAGCAATTGTAAATAATGCTACTATTGCTGCTATGAACCCAGGTATAGCTCTTTCTGATTCTGTTTTCAATTCTTTTGAGTATATACCCAGAAGTAGAATTGCCGGATAAGATGGTAATTTTATTTTTTAATTTTGGAGGAGCTGCCAGACTGGTTTCCACAGTAGCTGTACCACTTTACGTTCCCACCAACAGTATATAAGGGTTCTCACCAACCCTTGATATTTTCTGTTTTTTGATAATGTTAAAATAAGAAAATAAATGGAAGCCAATCTTGAAAATATCCTGAGCAGACAAACTAGTTTGGTCATACAAATAAAGCTTAATTTACCTTATTTTGCAAGGTTAACTTGACCTGGGTCATTTCCTGCTTATGCCTCTAAAAATCATAAGCAAAACTTAAGCTGTTTTCCAAAACTGATATGAGGCAACCATTAACTATTTCCCTATCATTTAAGAAAACCCTAATATTATACCCAATCACTGTTAAGAATAAGTAGTCACAGCTCTTTCACCGCATAAGCTGCTTTATAGCAATATATCCTTGAGCCTCATTCCATGTTTTGTTTGAATGGTCCCAGTATGAAAAGTGTCTTTTTTGGTGTGTGAATAACAAATGTTTAACAATTACTACTTTAGTAATTTATTGGTTTTACTTCTGTTATTTACGAACTTTGGAAAATGGTAACCATCCTATTGATGTGAGGTAGCATTTTATTATAGTTTTGATTTGCATTTCCATAATGATTAGCATTATTGAGCATCTTTTAATGTGCTTAGCCATGTTTATATTTTCTTTGGAGAAATGTCTATTCATGCCCTTTGCCCATTCTTCAATAGGATTTTGGGGGTTTTTGTTGTTTTTGTTTTTTGTTTTTTTTTATTTTGTTTTTGTTTTTGTTTTTGTTTGCATTGAGTTAGTCAATATGCTTTTAACAAATAAATAAAGACAGGAAAGAATCCCTAAAAATTTGAAAGTGTGCTAGGAAGACTGGTTAAAATTTAAACATTTTGCTTTGATATTTGGTTTGTAGTCTTAAATGCTGAATCAAAGGTTTCCCTGGAAGAAAAGGGGACATTTGGGGACAAGACACAATAGCATTCTAGAAGAATAGTAAGTTTTAATGAAACTTCCAAATTTCCTAGTCTAGCTAGAATCAGGGCAAGAAACCTCTAGATATCTACTTATCTTAAAAGCTCTGTATTTTTAGTACAACTAATAGTTTACAGTTTGGCTATGAGTAATCCAACTGGATGTGTCTGTTTTACTGGTAAGGAAACTATATATTTTTTTATTTACATTATCCATTTCATTGACTATATTATATGTACGTAATATAAATGGTTTCATATGTAAATAGGACTAGGTAACCCCTTCTATTAGCCTTGCATATAATTTGCATTGACAATTATCTTTTTATGACTAAAAATACATACTTTTGCATGAGTTGAATAAATGGAAAAAAAAGAAAGGCTTCTTTTTAGAGAGGGTTTACAGCTAAAAGTTAAAGAATGTGGCTTATCTTCCTCCTTATTTTGTGTATTAAGATAAAGTACCCCCTTTCAGTTGGATAAACCGTTAAGATTATTTTCTATTTTTTTACTTAAATTTAATTAAATCTGAATTAGTCCTCATTTGTCTAGGTAACTGAATATTATAGTCATGTGAGAAGGTGTCTGTTTATTGTAGGATAGAGGTGTGAGGAAGGAGGGAGGGAAAGGAGTACTTGGACACATTTTGTGGATCTGTCAATTATAATTTCCATTAGGAGGCTCTTTTTGCTCTATTATTAGAAGCATGGTGATAGCATGTTTTTACTCTCTTCCCCAAACTAGGCTACCAGACCTTGACTACCATTTCTAAAGAAGTGTTATTTAACAGATTAATTATGACCGTCAGGGATGCCTAGGTGGCTCAGTCAGTCAAGCGTCCGACTTTGGCTCAAGTCATGATCTCGGTTCATGAATTCAAGGCCCATGTCGGGCTCTGTGCTGACAGCTCAGAGCCTGGAGCCTGCTTCAGATTCCATGTCTCCTTATCTCTCTGCCCCTCCCCCATTCACACTCTCTTCCTTTCTCTCTCAAAAATAAATGAACATTAAAAAAATCTTATAAAAACTTATGGCCATCAGTGCAATCACCATCTTCAGTGCCCGAGCTATCTCTAGGGACCTACATACAAATTAGATACCAATATTCATTCTCTTTCATCCCTTCCGATAACAGGCATATTCCTTACCCATGGAACATAGTCATCCTTTTGTTACTCTTATGCATTGTGTAATATATATTATGTATTAGTTCTCCAGAGTAAGAGAACCAATAGGAGATGATAGATAATGGATGAGAGAGAAAGAGAATTGGTAGATAGATAGTGTAAGGAATTGGCTTAAAACTTATAGAGGTTGGTAAGTTCAAAATCTGCAGAGTGTGCTGGTGGTAAGGGATACCCACTGAGAGCCAGTGTTCCAGGTCAAAGGCTACCAGGCATGAACAGCTAGTGCTGCAGATGAAATCAGAAGGCTGGAGAACTCTCCCTTATTCAGATAAGAGTTGGTCTTTATATTTTATTCAGACCTTCAATTGGTTGGACAAAGTCCAACCATATTATGGAGAGCATTCTACCTTACTGATTAAAATGTAAATTTAATCTAAGAGTAAGGTCTTCCAATTCAAATGTTAACCACATCTAAAAACACCCTAGCAGAAAAACCCAGAAGAATGTTTGACTGAACACCCCTGGCCCAGTCATGTTGACACATAAAATTAACTGTCACATCTTATAAACACAAAAACTACTTCCTCACCCGAGAACGATTTGTAGGTTTCTTGATGACCCAATTTTTGAGCAGTAAAACCCACAAAGTATTGTCTACTCTCCTGTGACAAGGAATCTTAGGGCTCAAAACTTGAAGTCCTGGCTATCTTTTCCTGAAGAGACAAAAGAAGAGAAAAATAATGGTTGTGAATACAAAGGGCACAAAAGATAATCATAATCCTAATATTCATAATAATAATTTCCTTTCTTTTTTATTCTTTAATAAATGGGCATTCATTCATCTGCAAGTTAGTTGAATTAACTTTATACAAATTGAATTACACTTGATATAATTTTTGCATCTTGCTTTTTTTCATTCAATGTTGTTTGTAAAATCACCTATTCTTATTTTGTTTAACTATAATGCATTTGTATTTGTAGTATTTTTAATTTTCCATTATATGAATGTACTACAGTTCATTATCCCTTTCACAGTTGATGGACACTTGGCTGGTGTCTGGTTTTGAGTATTGAGAACAACATTGCTATGAACATTCTTCTATATCTATCCCAGCATTCTTATGCACACACATCTTTATCGTATATATCTAAGATTGAAATTGATGGGGCTACGGTATCTGTATATCCAACTTTACTAGATAATGACAAACTATTTATTTTTTTTTAATTTTTTTTCAACGTTTTTTATTTATTTTTGGGACAGAGAGAGACAGAGCATGAACGGGGAGGGGCAGAGAGAGAGGGAGACACAGAATCGGAAACAGGCTCCAGGCTCCGAGCCATCAGCCCAGAGCCTGACGCGGGGCTCGAACTCACGGACCGCGAGATCGTGACCTGGCTGAAGTCGGACGCTTAACCGACTGCGCCACCCAGGCGCCCCAATGACAAACTATTTATTAAAATAGTGTACCAATTTACATTCTCACCAGCTCTGAGCGTTCCGATTGCAATGTTGCTTGTCAACAGTATTTCTATTAACATTTCAATTTTGTCTATTTTGTGGTATATCATCAAGGCTTTAATGCTCTCTCTTATTCCCCATGTGGTTGACCATGAAGACTTTCTCTCTTATGGCATGTCTATGCAAGTCTTTTGACCATTCTCCTTTTTTCTTTTTCCAGTTTTATTGAGATATAATGGACATTGGCCGTTCTTTTACTAGTTTATTTTGTTATTGAGTTTTAGGAATTCTGTGCATGTTTTAGATTTAGTCCTTTGTTTTTTTCTCTCTCTCTCTTTTAACAGCTTTGTCTTTGTTTTCTTGTGCTTCACTACTCCTATCTAAAGTTTGATTTTATTTATTTCAGGAAACCGTTAGGTATCTTTAAATAGAATCTCACATATGTGTTAGAATCAGATTTTCTCTCTCAAATATCTTTTTTCCTTATAATTTCTCTCCTTGCCTGTTGGAACTGTTTTAAGATTGTGTTAGTGAATTTCTGCTACCAGAAATGATGACAGACCGTTTACATCTGCTATATACACCTCCTGCTCCTGCTGGATCTCACTAATGATATTTTTGGTGAGTGCTGGTATGGTCACTGCCCTACAAACTTATTTGTAGAAAATCTTTGGGACTAAGATAAAGAATCTTCATCGAGAGAAGATTTGAGTTTGATTCTTCTGTGTGACGGTGCACAAAATCAATTGAGAGCCACCTCAACCCAAGTATGGCTTTAAGACACCTGGATTATCCAGGCTATAGATTATCTGTTGGATGGCTGGTGGGCCAGATGTCGTCACAACTGCTCAGGGACTTTGTTTTTTATCTTTACTCTCGTTTTTCTGGTTCACTTAATGCCCATGAAAACCAGCAGGCAAAGCAGCATTGACAAAAAATTCTTCCTGTTTCAGCCAAAGTGCATGGTGGCAGGTGTGCATCAGCTTCATACTTACCCTAAGTGAACCTAGCTTCATGGCACATCCTAGCTTCAGCATTCTCGAATCACGCACCCACAATTTCTGTTAAACTTCTCTTCCGTATTAACACTGGGCCTTGATTTTTATCTTTTCAGTTAGTGAAACACACACACACTTGCCCTTTACCAGTGAACACTGTCAGGGCAAAGGTGACGGAGGTGCCTCATATTTTACTAACGTTGATGGATTTAGGCCAGCCCCAGCCCAGGCCCGGAAATTCCCTAATAGCTTGTCAGCTCTTCAACACGATTAATTTGATATTTAAAGAAAAATATTTTTCTCAGCATTTTTAGTTGTTTTGGGGGAAGAGTTAGATTAATCGACTCAGCCTACTATAATAATTCTGTCATTTGTTTCTATATTAAGTTTGCCTACAAAAATAGAAAATTGAATAGATCTTTATACACAAGGTTGCGATTCAAATGAATAGAGAATATCTATTTATATATCTTTTTTTTTACTTATTTTTCCCCAGCTCTTGCCATTTCATTTATATTTGTAATATAGTATTTTTGTTGTTGTTAACTCTATTACTTATGTTGTGCCTTTATTCTCGTGACTTATTCATGTCATAGCTGGAGATCTGTATCCTCCAGCATTTTTTTTCTTCATGCCAGCAAATACTACTTGCAGAGAAATACTAGAGCCACACCTCATGTGTCTGGTTTTATTGGAAGTCTACCTTATGTAGAGCTCTTTTGCTGAAATCTCAGTTTCACTCAGCCTGTCCCTCTTACCCACCTCCTTAGCAAGCCAGTGCTCATGCCAGCTTATGGAAAAGATTCTTGCCTCTAAATTGTGTTCTCTGGAAATGATCTGTTACTTAGGAACAAAACAGTCTTTGGCCATCGATGACAGAGAGGGACCAGGCTGACTTGGCTTTTGGTGAGAAATCAGGAGTATTTTCCAGTTTGGATGCCAAATGATATTTTTGCAACCCTATTGCCCAGAAAGCACTTATTTTATTGTCATTACTTAAGCAATATCTTCACCTGTTCTCCTATACGTAACACAAGTTTTCTTCCCTGCTACCATGCCATGTCATCAGTTGGACTCCATACACCATTACTGGAATCATAATAGCATTCCTAGTATACTCTTACTGTACTTACTAGAGAATAATTCAGTGTTTGGTTTTATTTTTTTAAGGTTATCTGGAGTTTTCATCTGAAAGTTTAAAGAATATTAAGAAAAAGTTTGTTCTTGTAGAGTTAACTGTGACATGTTTTCAAATATAATTAATCTACATATTCATTTGGTGTAAAAAGCTGACGTTCTCAATTCATGCACACGCTACTAACATCCACAGATACCCTTGAGTATCTACACCCTCCTAGTATATTTATGTTTATTGAATGAAATAGATGTTCTGCAGAGTCTTTCGCTAGTCACTTTGATCTACCGGTATATTTCCCATTATAAGAAATAATCTCCTTATAGATCTCTTTGGTTTTGCTGTTTTATTGCTTGAGGAAGGAATCATTCTAAAATTGAACCAAGGCTGTATAAATTGTCTCTCTTTATCACATTCCACTTCTGATAGGCTAATACTTTCTTCATCACTCTTCCCTTTAACAATAATTATTAAAAATAATACACACACACACACACACACACACACACACATCCTCTGTTCAACCTTTGATGTCTTTATGACAGTGAAATGACTCCAAGAGAGAAGCACATCACTTAGCAGTATTCCAAAGTGACATAGTGCTCTCCAGAAAACTCTGCTTGATGAAGGCATGACAGCTTTTCTGCCCCATAATGTCTGTTGACTATAAAAGAGACACAATATATCTGGAGAAGGGCTGTATAAAATAATTGGCTCCGGGCCAACCTAAGCTGCTTCATGCCATCAACCTCTTCACATTTGGATCCAAATTAAAATCTAATTTAGAGGGAGCTTAAATTAAAAAAGCACACTTAATTCCTTCAATTTGCAGAACTATTCCATTCCATTAGGCAACTAATTTCTACCTGTCAGATTTGGAATGAAAGTGGTCTCTCTCAGGAGGAAACTTTTCACTTGTAGTAATTAGGTATGGGGAGTCCGTGATGATGCCTGCGCTTTGATAGCTGCATGTGTTTAACTCCCCAAGCTTAGGGACCCTTGGGTAAACTCAATTGAAGTGTCAGCTTCAATACTTCCCTGATAGGAAAGCTGAAATGAGGTTACATATTTCATAATTAAATAACACAACTACTTTAATTTTTATTAGGGAATCATGAAAGGTTACCTTATATAAAATCCAAGAGCATGAATTCCTTTGTTGATCTATGATTCTAATAAGCTCCTAAAGAAAATCTGAAAGGGTCTTGATTACAATTAGATAAGAGCCGGGAGAATGAATGTGTTCAACAATATCAAAGTAATGACTGAACTTAGCAAGTGAGATGAACTGTAAGTGCTACGTCAATCTCCTTTCTTTGATACTATTATTCCTTTGTGCAAGGTGGCATGTTAGAGTGTGGAAGCCCGAGGCTGATAGACAGAAGACTTGAGCCCCAAGCCTTGCCACTCACTAGCTGTGAAACACTGGCCAGAACCCTTGACCTCACTTAGCTTCATTAGTTTGTCATCTACAAAGTGATTTTTTTCTCAAATTCATCAGGGACTTAACGTTTAATAAATGTATGTGGTTGAATGCTTCTTCCCAAAGGCATTTATTGTATTCAGTGAAGAATATAAAAGTTCTTGCTACTTTAAAGCTACATTTTACCATAAGCTATTTTTATCCAAACTGAATCAATGTAGAAAAACTGTTCTGTTTTGATTCAATCTTCATTATAAAGCATTTCTTTTCTTTCTTTCTTCCTCTTTTCCCCCTTTTCTGCTTCTTTCCATCATTTCTTCTTTCTCTCTTTCTTTCTTCTTTTTTTCTCTCTCTTTCCTTATTCATATACAGGTGCATGTAAGATATGGGAATTGTCAAGAAGAAATAAGAAAACGACCCTCAGTGAGATATTACAGGGAGTTTAAATATTCACATTTTCAGTTAACAGAAAATATTATTCCAAAAAGAAAGTATGTTCAGTGATGTTTAAATTCAAGCTGGTTACTGTTTTAGATTAAATATGTCTTAAAATACATGTGGGTGTGTGGATATGGGTATTTTACCTTAAATAATTTATAAATATTAGGACCAACACCCATAAAATATTTGGGGGCAAAAGGTAAAATTGTAAATTTAATGGACAGGGACATTTTTATATGCAACCTAAATGTGCTAATAATTTCAAAATGTAAGTTTAAAATATTTGAAAATATAGGGACGCTGGGGTGGCTCAGTCAGTTAAGCATACAACTTTGGCTGTCATGATCTCATGGTTCGTGAGTTCAGGTCCCGTGTTGGGCTCTATGCTGACAGCTCAGAGCCTGGAGCCTGCTTCAGATTCTGTGTCTCCCTCTCTCTCTCCCCCTCCCCCACTTGCACTCTGGCTCTCTCTAAAATAAATAAATAAATGAAATAATAAAATAAAATAAAATAAAATTGATACGCCCCGATTCGAGAGACCCCCCCCAAAAACAAACCACCAGAGTCCAGAGTCAAAGCCAAGCGGCAACGGTCGTTTATTGCAGGTTCGAACCGGTCCTCCGCGCACTCCTTGCCGGTGACGCTAAGAGGCCCCGAGCAAGGATCTTACAGCTTCTTTTATAGACAGGCACAAACAAGTTAGGGATTTTTTTGAGGTTACAGAGCTGTTATTGGTTGACATTTAAATTTGAACACTCAGCAGAACTTGATTGGTTCCGGCCTTTAGGTCAGACTACAACCGGGCAGGCCCTGGCCGGTTTCAGGAATGGGGGGGTGGGGGGGGGGGCGGGGGGGGGTCTTTGTCTCTTTTCTTTGCAGTTGTGAGTACACCTGGTAATTTTTCTCTTAGTCTCTCAAAATATCTGAATATGTATATTAGAGTAAAATGGATAAAATTTTGCAAACTTTAAAGTATTAAAAAGTTTTCACATGTCAACTGTGGTAGATTTTGTTTTCAGCAGCTTCAAGTCTTAACTGATTATCTGAAAGAAGATGAAAAATGACTAACAATGTTCATGCAGAGCTCTTTCATTTCCAAATTACTTTCACATAATTAATTCAGAAGTAAAAATCTATATTAAAAATATAAACAACCTGGAAGATCAATGATAACCTCTGAATAGAGGTAGGAAGTAAGACTTCCCTTTGGGCTTTTTTATAGCATTAAATGTATTTATTGTATATCTCCCAAGAAGATATAAAAAATGGCTGATAAGAAATGAAAAGATGCTCAACATCACTAATCAGTAGGGAAATGCAAATCAAAACTACAGTGAGATACCACCTCCATACATAGGATGGCTACTATCAAAAATCACAAAACAGTAAGTTTTGGTAGACTGGAAAATTGGACACAGTTGGGGGGAACATACCAAAAAAAAAAAAGAATTGAAAGCAAGATCTGGAAGATGTATTTGTGTACCCACGTTCATAGCAGCATTATTCACAATCGCTAAAACATGGAAGCAACCTAAGTATCCATTGATGGATGACTGAATAGGTAAAATGTGGTAAACACATAAAATTGAATAATATTTGGTCTTCAAAAGGAAAGAAATACCTATATATGCTATAACAAAAATGAATCTTGAGGACATTATGCTAAGTAAAATGAGACAGTCACACAAAAAAATACCAAATGATGCCACTTATATTAAGTACTTGGAGTAGTCAAAATCATTGAGTTAAGTGGTAGAATAATGGGTGCCAACGTCTAGGGGAGGGAAGAATAAAGGAGTTATTTTTTCAAGGGTATAGTTTCAGTTTTACAAGATAAAGAGAGTTCTGGAGATAGAGGGGGTAATGGTTGCACATTATTAATACGTTTAATACCACTGAATGTACACTTAGAAATGGGTAAGATGGTAAAAAATGTTTGGCATAGAAATGATACAGTATTATACATAGATTTTTCAAACTAATCCATAACAGAAAGAACGAAAAAAGACATATGTGGATATCCATTCTATCCCAGGAAAACTACACTCTCCTTTAAAAACCCAAAAGAGTCTATATAAAATGTTTATTATGTAGAAGAAGGAATTCCAGTTTATGTAATAGATATTTTTCTAGCAATCAGAATGAACACAGGTGAAAGAGAGGGAGAGAGGGAAGGAGAGTCGGAGGGAAGGAGGGATTTTCATAGTAGGGCAAGTGCCAAAAGCAACAGATTCATACAGCTAGTAGTTATTGCGTCTTTTGAGAAAGCAGCCTATGAACTTAAAAATCATAAAATATTCACAATAGTTGACATTGTGTTTTCATGTCTCAAAATCTATTTTGAGGGAAAACATCCTAAACATGTACAAAATTTTCAGCACAACTAATATCCACTAAAGTGAAATTTATCTCACCAAATATCTGTTATCTAACATAACAGCATGATTTTTAAAATTACAAGATATTGTTAATTGAATTTTTAATATCACTAGAAGCTGATTAATAAATAAAATATTTTTAAAAAGCAAAAAAGGTATAACATGAGCTAGCATACTCACTAAAATTCTGAAGGTAGATATATCAAAATGCTCAGTGATTTTCCCAGGGTGTGGAATCATGGACTTTTGGCCTTTATACATTGGTATGTTTTCCAAAGTATCAATGAAAGAATTTCAAATTTTTTAAGCTGAAGCAATACATGCCCCAAACTAACATATTTATAAATGCGACTCAGTTGCTTGACTTGTGTTACATTTATAAGCATAGGAATTTGAAGATACCAAATTTTGAATAAAATGTGTGCACATATATGTACACTTGCCATGTATAATTATTTCCATTGATATTCAATATAGCATTTTCTAACATTAAACAGATCATTTACTATGAGAAACTTTATTTAAAAATCTAAATTAAGACACAATTTTGTTATTGTTAAGAGAGCAATGCAAACAGCTATGGATATTTTGAGATGATCCCAGCTTCCAACAGCCTTGAGGGGTTTTCTTGCATTCTGGCTTTGGTGATCATTCAGTGGAAAATTGATATGTTGCATAGATCAGAATAAGATCAAATAGGAAAAATAACAAAATACTCCAAATCATCAAAAACAAATCTGAAAATGTCTTTCAAAATAAAATATACAATTCTACCAGTACCCATGCACTAATAGTGTTTTAAATCACCTATACATAACATTTTGACATTATTAAAAATAGTAAAACAGAAAAAGAAAACAGAACAGCAAAAAGCATTTGTTAACTAAAAAGTATAAGAAAATATAAAATTATTATCTTTAAAGTTTATTTTATTTATTTTGAGAGAGAAAGAGAGAATGTGAACATGTGCATGAACAGGGAGGGAGGGGCAGAGAGAAAGGGAGAAAGAGAATCCCAAGCATCCTCTTGTCAGTGATGGTCAGTGATGCAGGGATGATGTCAGCCCTGATGCCGGGCTCAAACTCACGACCAGTGAGATCATGGCCAAAGCCAAAATTAAGAGTAGGACGTTCAACTGACTGAGCCACCCAGGTACCCCTATAAAATTATTTTTAATAAGAGAATTTGCTAATATCTTGAAAATCAAATTACGTAAAGCAGATTCTCTTTCAGCACTGATTTCATCAATTTGAGAGACAATTATAATTAAATTGCTCTCTCTGCCTATTGAAAGACACATTTCCATAGAATGTCATACTCACTTTTTAATTGGCCCTTAACAATAGTGAAATACCAAAGATTATATCAAATCTTTAAAAATAAGCATAAACAGCCAAACTCACAACCTTAGTTTAGTTTAATATGTGAATAATCAGTAACCTTAATGAAGAGAATGTGTAAATATATTCTAAGATCACAGCTACTCATTCTTTTGCATTTGTGAATTTTTTTCCCATATAAAATATTCACAAACATAGTGGCAATGTGGACAAAAGGGAAACTTTGTTACTAGGATGCATTTCTATTGTTCAATAAGAATGTAAACACAAAAGAAAATAATCAGTAGTTCTATTTTGTTTTTTTTTAACCTAATAAATTCCTCAGAAATTTTTCAATTATTCTTAATATAAATACATTTCTGGGGGCACCTGACCTTGAACTCAGGTATCTATTTCTTTCTCCTAAATTTTTTCAAATAGCCCAACTATGACCATACTTCAGTTTTACCATTTAAGTGTATCTACATATTTTAATCTGTATTTGTCAAATTGGAGGGCGATGATTGAAGTCAAAACATATTTTAAAACAATTTAAAGTAGTATTAAGATTTACTGCTAATACCTCCATAAGCCTATGTAAAAAAAAAAAGCAGACTTAAAAAATATTTTAAGGGGCGCCTGGGTGGCTCAGTCGGTTAAGCCTCCGACTTCGGCTCAGGTCATGATCTCACGGTCCGTGAGTTCGAGCCCCGCGTCGGGCTCTGTGCTGACCGCTCAGAGCCTGGAGCCTGTTTCGGATTCTGTGTCTCCCTCTCTCTCTCTGACCCTCCCCCGTTCATGCTCTGTCTCTCTCTGTCTCAAAAATAAATAAACGTTAAAAATTAAAAAAAAAAAAAAAAAAATATTTTAATACGTATTGTTTTCCTAGGGCATTTTTGCCTCTTTACTGTTTTAAAATCCAGATCAATTTTCTGTAGGAGGGAAAATTGTCAGAATGACTTTATTAAAAATATGTTTATATAGCATCCTATAGCTTATAAATTTGGGAAATTTTAAAAAGAAGAAAAGCTAAAATTTTAAATTCTGTATTGCATGTATTAAATTGTGGGTTTTTTGTAAATTTGTAATGATCGATCCCTGAATTCTGCAGTTTGTCTCCCTGACTGTTGAAGTTTCAAAATTATCATTTTGCTTCTCAGGGTCTCAGCTGATTCTTCCAGAACTAGCAAAACCCCATGGGGGAAAATACAACTCCAAGGCAAGGCTTCTTTCCCTAGATTTCTTTCTGTTTTAGGATCTTGCATTTGTAAAACACTGTCGAGATTTTCTATGTGATCTCAGGAGAAGAGTTGGTCTACCTTTCGTTTCTATCATTTCCAGAAAGAGGAGCCAATGTAATATTTGCTAAAACTTCATTTTCTTATATTATATGTTTAATCAAAAACTAAGATAAGTTGCCTTTCTGCAAAATGAGTAGTGTTCAAACCGACTAACAATTTTTGAGTTCGCAGTTCTCTAAAACTATCTACTTGTCTTCAAAAGGTCAGCCAATGTACCCAGCAGAACTTGGTAAGTAGATTAAATTTTGAGCTGTAGCATAGCCTCTGTAATATTGAAAACAGTGAGCATACGGAGATTCTGTGCTAATAGGAACTCTATCTAGTCACAGCTAAGTTTTAGAGGCTGATGCTTGATTTTACTCTCAGATCATTAAAGAAAGTTCACTGGAGAGTGTCTCTTAGCCTTCAAAGATGAAAAACTGACTCCATTCTTAAAGGAGCCATTTTCTTCCCCGAATAATTTTATATAAAGAGTATCTCACTTTGTCTTGATCCTTAAGTCAAATCCCCATTGGAACTGATGGGATCATCGGCTGAAACTGAGTATTTTTTTCGAAAAAACGGACTCACAATTAACAGTGATTAATGTTTTGTTACGTGTTTCCTACTTAAAAATCAAACTATCATCATCATTCTTATATAAAACTCTTTCATATATGAACAAGTTATAAATAAGCTTAATTCTGGCTTTTTGAGTAGTAAATTTGGCTCAGCAGATGAAGAAATTTGCTGGAAGAAATGAACAGTTGGTTGAAGAGCACAGTCTTACATGTTCAACCTAATTAATGTATTAAAAGAAAAACAATCTCATATTTCCTGACTGTGACTTCTTCCTATTTATTAAATTATGCCATCTGTTACTTGACTTGCAGCTACAGCATGTGATAAATTAGAGTCTCTATCCATGACCAGGCCAATGATACCAGTTAGGAAGCTGACAGCAACAGCAGTAAGAAAAGTAGTACAAACAGGTTGGTTTCCACCCTCACTTCCCTCTCCAGTTGTCTGTCTCTATTTAATGTTTCTCAGGAGGGCATGTGAATGTATATGTGATATGATTGCATGTGTTTGACAGAACAGATTCTATGAGAGACATAGGGAAGGACTTTTAAATCCAGAATCGTTGGTCTAACAGAACAGAGTCAAGCTGATAGGACTGAGTCATCTTTGTTGCCTTTTTGTAGATTTTGCAGAGTTTCTTGGATCATATATTCTATACACCCTATACATATACATATACATATACATATACATATACATATACACTATATATTCCTTTTCACTCTTGTCCTTCTACTTGGCTTCCTGAAAACTGCACAGCGTGTCCAATCCATGCTCATGCCTAGCCTTGTGGACTTAAGTGCTCACGATACAGAATGAAAATGCTTAATCCTCCAGCTAGATCCAATAAAGATTGCTCTAGCAAATGCTTAAATAAATTTAAAAAGAAAAGATAATGAGAAATCATGAAATACCACAGCTTTGCAATAAAATAGAGTTTATTTTTGCATGGAATTTCTGTCAATATCAAGAGTCACAAACTAATGGACAAATAGGCCAAGAAAAATCTGCTTCCTTTTATAGAAAGCAAAACCTACCGATTAGGTTGAAAATAGTCACTCAGTTCATTTGTTGAGCACCTGCAAAACATAGACCCAAAAACAGAATATGATTTGAATGCTAAAATACCCATTCTCAGTCACATGCTTCACCCTATGTTTGGCTTCAGGTTAGAGCTATAGCTACAAGAAAATGGGAGGAAAAAGTCAATTTTTCCCTTTTCACACTGTTGAATAGTAACCGTTTTGTTGAACATTTGGGACTATATAGATTTTACAGTAGCAAATGGTCAAATCTGTGTTGCTATAGCTAACACAAATCTTTTTAATAATTTAATATTATTTAATTATTTAATAATTTAACATTATGTATTGAATGAACAAATATGTTCATGACATTTCATTAAGGATGTTATCAGTTTGATTATTGTGGATTTCTGTGACATTTTCCAAGGTATGATATCCGTTTGTTTGTCATAAGTCAAACTGATTTAGAATTTAGTTGATTTTACTTAATGGATTATTTTAATTTTAAAAAAGCTCAGTGTCAAATCAAAAACCATAAAAATAAGTTTTCAGGATTTTTAAAAAAATTTTTTTAACGTTTTATTTATTTTTGAGACAGGGAGAGACAAAGCATGAACAGGGGAGGGTCAGAGAGAGGGAGACACAGAATCTGAAACAGGCTCCAGGCTCTGAGCTGTCAGCACAGAGCCCGACGCGGGGCTCGAACTCACAGACTGAGAGATCATGACCTGAGTCGAAGTCGGCTGCTCAACCGACTGAGCCACCCAGGCGCCCCAAGTTTTCAGGATTTTTAATGAATCTGACAGCTCAGTCATGTTATTATATTTGAATGGTTTTCACAAAAAGGTAACCCTTCCTTCTCCATCCATCCAAAGTGGAAGGAAATGGGCCTGCCAAAGGAAATGGCCCCAGAATTACTCCTGACCCATGGATACATTAAAGCCACTGACATGCACTTTAAAAGATCTTTTAAGGTGAAACCATTTGGTTAGCATTTTGCATTGCTTCCATTTATCCATTCCTATATGACTTCCATCTCCCTTCTCATTCCTTGCCCCAACCCTCTTGATTTAGAAGTATTTGGAGTCCTGCAGAAAGCTATTGAAGTCTCCTCAGAATCTCTTGTGTTGTGAATTTGAATGCCCGGGGAGCTTTAAAAATTCTCATGTTGCCCATGTTGTGCCCCACGCTAATTAAAAACCTCTTGGGTGACACAGACATCAGTACCTTTTTGAACGTGCCCCGGGTTATTCCAATATCCTGCCGAGGTTAAAATCCACTGTCTTAAAGCAATAGTTTATGCAAATAAAGTAAGAAACTGGTTATTTCCAATCCCACTTTCAGAGATTCCTTATCTGAAGGGTAGGGGGAGGCACAGGGATCTGAATTTTTAAAAATAATCCCGAAGTTCTTTCGATACAAGTGAGACGCGATCCACATACAGACAGTGTCACGTGTACTACATTTTTAATTTATTGGTTATCCCTCTCATTTGTGACTTTGTCACAAGTCTCCTATCCATTGACATTTTTATGCATATAAACTTATTTACTTCTAGCACATAAAATCCTTTCTTCCATAACTCTCTTACATATTGCTCTATTTCTCTCTTAAGAAGAGTTTTAAAACAGAAGTCTTAATCACGTATCTGTTCTTGCCTACGCTATTCATTCTTACACCCAGGACCAGCTTGACGGACACGCAGCCTGCATAGGCATAAATGGTCGCAAGTTTGGAAGGGCCTTGCACCTGGGTTAGTGCCTTGCTCTAGGAAAATTCTTAATGGTCTTTAAACAAGGGAACTTGCATTTTTATTTTGCACTGGGCCCTGAAAATTATGTAGTCAGTTCTTCTTTTCTCACTAACCTACCCTTGTAAAAAAAAATCACTGATTTTCAAATAATGAGCATTTTAAAGTCCTGGTTTCTTATTTTGACTCATTTGTAGCATTTAATAATGTTTATCATTTTGTCTTTGAAATACTTTTGTATCTTCCTTTACTCTGTTTTCTTTTCATTTTCCTGTACCTGAGTTACCTCAGCCTCCCTTCCAGGCCTTTCTTCCTCCAGAAGCCTCCTGCATACTATTTCCCTTCAGCATTTCATTCTTGGTTCTGTGTTTTTGGACATTTTCACTCTTCACTTGCTCCATAACTGATTTCACCAACACCTACAAGTATTTATCACAAATTGCCAAAATGGCATCTTTTATCGAGAGTCTATACCTGAATATTCCACAGAAGCTAATTATTCAAAAAGAAAAAAAAATAACAGATCTTTAATCTTTTTCTAAGTCTACTCTGATTGTCTAATAATTATCTGAATTATGAATTCATTGTCCTCTTTGTTATCCAAGTAAAAACTTGGAATCAACCTCAGCTCTCTAAGTCAAGTCTATGTTATATTTGTAATACTTCCTGAAAGTCATCTATCTTGCCCATTCCCATCATCATGATTACATTTAGACTTTTATCATTTCTGATACACAACTGCAATATTGTCATAAGTATTTTCTTTGCTTTGAACCCTTCAATCCCCTATTTTCAATGCTGCCAGAGAGATCTTTCAAATACACAAATCAAACCATGGAATTCTTATAATTTAATCCTGAAATAGTCTGTGATCACTGTTCTCAACACTAACAAATGAAATACTTTCTTTTCATAGAAAATGTCTTGTAAAAACCATTTATTAACGTTAAGGAAAATTCATAAAAAATTATATACCTACTCCAACAATTGTAAAAAGCAGTATAATGTCCTTTTGGATATATATATATCCTTTTGAGAAATAAAATAAAAGTCATTTTATTAAAAGTATATTTATTTCAGGGGTGCCTGGGTGGTTCAGTCAGTTGAGCATTGGACTTCGGCTCAGATCATGACTTCACGGTTCATGGGTTCGAGCCCTGGGTCAGGCTCTGTGCTGACAGCTCAGAACCTGGAGCCTGCTTAAATTCTGTGTTTCTCTCTCTCTGTTCCTCTTCCTCTCACGCTCTCTGTCTCTCTCTCTCTCAAAATAAATAAACATGTTAAACATTTTTTAAAAGTATATTTATTTCAGTATTTAAATATTTGAGAATGACTGCTTTGGAAAACATACTGAAATAATCAAAGATTTATAGTTATCTATGGAATTATAATGAATATTGCTAATACTTATTAGTCTTTTTTTATTTTTTTATTGACGTATAGTTGACATACAATGTTATATTAGTTGCAGGTATACAACATAGTGACAGAACAATTCTAGATTTGCTAATTAATTCATGAGCAATGCTACTGTTATGAACACTGATGAAATTTTGCAAAATAGTAGTAGTAATTTTTTTAAGTTTGTGTATTTATTTTGAGAGAGACAGGGGCAGCACAAGTTGGGGAGGTCAGTTTCTTGGGCAAGTGTAGACACTCATATCTCAGGGAATATATATTTATGCAGGTATCTCACAGCAAAAAATCAATTCTAGGATGAGACACTTTCTCACACATACACATTTTAACTCTGTGTCTAAACTAAGGACCTGGATGTCCTTTGAGAAATTCTTCTCTTCCTTAGCTGCTAAAATTATTTAAAATATTGGAATAAACATCCTTATAAGCCTGTAGCATGTATTTTTGTTTTAGTAGTACTCTGTAACCATGATTTGAAGCAGTCAAAAATGGGTACAGATTCAATTGCATAATCAAGAATAATTCCTATAATAAATTGGTGGGGCACCTGGGTGGCTCAGTAGGTCAAGCGTTGACTTCAGCTCAGGTCATGATCTCATGGTTCCTGAGTTCAAGCCCAGCATGGGACTCTCTGCTGTCAGCTCAGAGCCTGCTTTGGATTCTCCATGTCTGTCTTTTGGCCCCTCCCTCACTCTCACATGTACTCTATATCTCCTCAAAAATAAATAAACTTAAAAAAAAATTGTCAGGCCATGCTGATATTTTCTCTCTCCTTCTAAATTTTTTAGTTAAATACAGAAACATTGCAACTATAAATAAAAATTATTTTGAGGGGTGACTGGGTGAGTCGGTTAAGTGTCCGACTTTGGCTCAGGTCACAATCTCAGTTTGTGAGTTTGAGCCTTGCATCAGGCTCTGTGCTGACAGCTCAGAGCCTGGAGTCTGCTTCGGATTCTGTGTCTCCCTTTTGTCTCTGACCCTCCCCTGCTCATGCTCTGTTTCTCTCTCGCTTCCAAAAATAAACAAACATTAAAAAAAATTTGAAGCGGGGGGGGGGGGAAATTTTTGTTTTAAATTATTTTGAGTATTTTAAGTTACCACAGTCAAATCCATGATTTTGAAAATAGCCACTTTAAGAGACAGGCAGATATTCTAATATGTAACAATGAACTTCTACTCCCACCTTCTTCTATGTTCCTTCTTATCTCATTGCTGAGAAGTTTAGGAACTGTATACGTTTTCCAGACTTCCTTGTAGCTATGATTCGGAATGTGAAGTTGTTTCTGCTAATGAATCTCACTCAAATGAGATTTCAAAGGAGAAAGGAAGGACCAGGTTATCTTCCTTTGCCTGTGTTACTGACTAGAAACAGGTTGTGACAGATGCTAGTATTTTGGTGGCCATTTCCCCGATTCCAGTATTGAGTTGCCAGTCTTCTAGGTATGAGGAAGTTGTGATGGTATCGCCGGGAAAAATCACGGAGGGAGAAACTTTCTGAACGCAGGATCACAGCTATTAGTTTAAGGTTTAGCCTTAAATTCAGTATAGGTTTGGACTCCCGCTTTTCTCTCTTCTAGTCCTTCCAACTTTTTGATAGTATGAGCTCTTTTTTTCCACATTAGAGTCCATTCTGATAGAAATAAACTATAGTCCAGGTCACTTGCCATATGTCAGAATTTAACATTAAAAAGATTGACAGGTGATTGTGTCACCTGGTCTGGCATCCTGAAGAGGGGTACACTTGGAGCCAGGTAAGGATGAACACATATACAGAATAGAATTCATGAAAGTAACTGTCTCCCTGTTGTTATTTCTTCTTATAGAATAAAAGAGCATCCTCGTCAAAAGACACTTTGGACTTAGGTATAATTCATTCAGACCTTAGGTGCTTCCTTTAAAGGAGCTCCTTAGAAGTGGAGATTTTCATCATCCTCAAACCTGTGAGGAATGTCCTACAGAGGGAAGAAGTGCCCTCCGTGTTAAAAGAAGTGGCAATCCCTTTACCTGGGAGTGTCTTGTGCCCAGCTGTCTCATTACCAAGCAACCGAAAGAAGTCCCTGGAGTCAATTACTGGGCAATCATGATTGTCTTCACAAACACCTAGAATGTTGTCTCTCCCCTAGAGGGATTCATTCAGCCACAACTTCCAGGAAGTATATTAATAAATCGTTTATGTTATAGGAAAATAGTTTAAAAGGAACTTCAGGCTTAATTATTAGGAAATTCATACGATATGAAAGTTGTAGTATCTAAGCATCATAATTAAAACTCTTCAGAGTGGGATATGAGAGGCTTAAATTGGAACAAAAGTGACATGTCTATTGCTGATTTTCATTCCTCAAATAAAGCATTTTATCACTTAGATATTATTAGTCACTGCTAAATTAGAAATCCATGCATAAACCTGTAATCATCATTTCCATCAGAAAAGTTATTTGGATTTCTCAGTGATGTATTTTTATGGTCATTTTTATCTGATAAGTTAGTGTTTCACAGAGAGACTGCATGAAAAAAGAATCTTACAACTGAGGTTTTCAACCAAGGTTTCTTCCCACATATATAAATATGAATGATGTAAAAATTCATTATCCAGGAAAATTAAAAATAAAGTTTCTATAGTGACAAACTTGAGACCTTGATCTGTAGAAATGGCCACAAAATTGGAGATGGGAAGATTGACCAATCTAATAAGCAATGGTGAAGTAAAAACTAAAACAAAACAAAAACACTAGCAGCATGACCAGCATATGTATACACTGCTTAGGTGAAAAATACCCAGTTTGGCAGCAATGAAATGTTCTGTGCCTCTGCTGCCTTCCCGTCATGAATCTTCCATTATTTTCACAAGCTACATTAGGCTGCTTCAACATGACTGACATTTACAGCCACTCCATGCTACTGATTGTACTCCTGGCGTGGAATGAGTAGACCCCACCCCCAGAAAATATAGTTATTTTCTCCTCTAATTTTGTCATGAGACTCCATACCCACCATAGGAAAAATAAAAACAGATAATAAGAAAATATTAAAAGCTCCAAATACTGCAATTCAAGATCCTGTCTGATTTAGGTTTATGTGAATATATATCACTTATATAATTGATGTCTCTTTAAAATTTAGTCTATTGTACAATTGCCATTTTCAGATAAAAATACGTTGAATTGTAAAAAAAAAATCTTCCCATAGTAATAAAGATAGTCTGTATGTATTTTCTTTTAATTTTTTTATGGTTTTTTAATTTTGAGAGTGAGAGAAAGAGTGTGAGCAGGGGAGGGGCAGAAAGAGAGACACAGAATCTGAAGCAGGCTCCAGGCTCTGAGCTGTCAGCACAGAGCCTGACGTGGGCTCCAACTCATGAACCATGAGATCATGACCTGAGTGGAAGTTGGACGCTTAACCAACTGAGCCACCCAGGCGCCCCAATAAAGATAGTCTATATTATATCTGTAAAAATGTGGTCATATATTGCATTTATTATAAAGAAAACAACCATTTTTGACATTTTATTTATTTATTTGATGTTCTGCCATTTTAAACAGTATTGCGATAAATAGTTTGGTTTGTATACACTTAGCTACGTTTCTATTACTTTTCTTAGAATGAATTCCTAGAAGTTAAAACATTCTATCAATTTAAATCGACATTTAAATATGTTTCTCTAATGTGCCATTTTCAGACACTAATGGAACTATGAATTTGATACAGAAAATGTACATTTGCACACAAATTTCTGTGCAGTTTGGAGGACACATGTCTCTTCAGAAAGCCCATTTACAGACATTCATCCAAGGAATTATTTAGCTCACATTAAGGACACTTATTCTATATTATAATTCCATATTTATAAAAATACATTCATACAAATATCAGGAAAAATCGATACTGATGCTTTTGTTGGTGAGATGGTGACAGAGGTAAAGGTAATGTTCTATTTTGTTTGAGCACCTTATAAAAAACATGTTCTACTTTTATAATCAGTAAAGAAAAAACTATTTTTGAGAATTTTTATTGGAGGAGCAAACAGAACTTCCCTTGTACTTCGTATCTTATTCAACTTATGATTGTGTTCCTACCAATTCACAGCCAAGATTATTGAAAGTTTCTTTCATACTAGTGTCTCTACTTAAAGCCTAATTACTTTTCAATTGACTGCTATCAGGACTTTCTTCCTGGTATTCTCCTGAAAGTGTTCCTAGAAAGTAAGCTATGACTTCCAATTCCTTAAGTCCAATACATGGGCTTTTTGGTTGCCAGTAATGGTGGAGTAGCTAATCATGGACTAACTCCTCTGTCAAATACAATTATAGACAAAAAAATGAGAAACATCTGTTGAAGGCACTTGTGAGTCCAAATCAAGAGCCAAGCCTTAGGAGTAATGATTAAGTCCCAGGAATAAGGTTTAACAAAGCCCATAGGTAAGCATCTGCAAGTTCAAGATGACACTAAGATTATTTATCTGTTGCTAGGACAAAACACAAAGCTCTTTAGAGAAAGATAACAAAATCCAGGGCCCTACAGTATATCATTCACAATGTCCAGTATATAATTTAAAACTTCCTAGACATACAAATAAACAGAAAACTTATGACCTACAGCCAAGAGGAAAATCAATCAATAGACATTGATACTCAGACCACTTGGATGTTGGAATTAGCAAAACACCATGGGTGAAGAACCATAGTAAATATTAAAGAATCTACAGGAAGTAATAAGCATATTGAGTAAAGAAGAATTTCAAGAGAGATATGGAAACTTCAAAAAAGAAATAGATGGACATCCCAAAACAAAATACTAGTCAATATTTGAAAACAAAATATGTATTGCTTGGTATAAGAAAAAAAGATGGGTTAATCCAAAGGAAAATCAGCAAAAATCATTAAAACTAAATATAATTCAGTTATATCAAAAATTTTCAAGTTTACTTAAAAGTAGCCCTTATGTCCAGACAACTCAACAAACCCCAATAAGTACAAACAAAAACACTCTAGGGATATTACGTATCCATCAAAAATACATATCTCAAGTGAAATAAAGACATTTCAGAAAAAACAAAAGCTGATAGAATTTTTCAAGAGCAAATTTTCACTATAAAGTATAAAGATGGACACATAAATATAGATTTGGTCACTCTGAAGAAAATAATACCAGATACAACAATTTGGTCCATAAATAAGAATGAAGATTGTTAGAAAAGATAAATGTAAATAATTACAAAATACTCATGTATATTTTTTAATGCTTTGAAAATCAACTGACTGCTTAAAACAGAAAAGTGATGGGGTGCCTGGGGGCCTCATTCGGTTAAGCGTCTGACTTTGGCTCAGGTCATGATCTCGTGGGTCTGGCTTTGGCTCAGGTCATGATCTGGCGGTTCACGCATTAGAGCCCCACGTCAGAATCTGTGCTGACAGCTCAGAGCCTGGAGCCTGCTTTGGATTCTGTGTCTCCCTCTCTCTCTGCCCCTCCCCTGCTCATGCTCTGTCTCTCTCTCTCTCTCAAAACTGAATAACTTAAAAAAAATTTTAAAACAGAAAAGTGATAATCATGGGGCTAATATCATAAATAAAAATAAAACATATGGCAACAATAGCGCAAATGGTAGAAATAGATGTACATAGAATTAACTTGATATAAGGTTTATTTAATTAAAGTGATATATTATTCAAGGTGGATTATAATAATTAAAGATGAATATGATAATCCCTAGAATAATCAATAAAATATAATTGAAAAATAAAATAAAATAAAATGCCAATAGACAAGATAGAATGAAATGTTTTAAAATATTCAACTAATCCAGGGGTGCCTGGGTGGCTCAGTTGGTTAAGCATCTGTCTTCGGCTCAGGTCATGATCTCACAGTTCATGGGTTCAAGCCCCACATCAGGTTCTGTCCTGACAGCTCAGAGCCTGTACCCTGCTTTAGATTCTGTATCTCCCTCTCTCTCTCATTCTCTGCCCCTCCCCTGCTTGTGCTCTGTCCCTCAAAAATAAACACTAAAAAAATTTTTTAAACAAATAAAATATTCAACTAATCCAAACAGAAACACAGAAGGAAAAACAGAATAGTGGGATCAACCAGAAAACAAATAGCAAGATGGCTGAATAATGCTCAAGCATCTCCATCATTACAGTATATATAAATAGATTACAAGTTTGAATTAAAAATCAGAAATTGTGAGCCTGGAGAAAAATAAGCAAGACCCAACAATATGCTGTTTATCAGATATGCTTGAAATATAAATCCAATAAATGTTTTTTAATTCTCATCTTACTTAACTGAATTATAGATTTTGAGAACTAATTTTTTCATAGGGATCATTTCTAGCCACCTAAATAATTTTTGTCATAGTTATTATTATTAGTAATAGCAATAGCTAAAATTTATGGAATGCTTACCATATACTTCTGATGTATTAGCTTTAAATGTACTAAACTGAAGGGGAGGAAAAAAGTACGATGACTGAAGGGGAGAAAAAAAAACAGCTGTTACTCAAAACCACCAGGAGTGTGTTGGCCCAAGCTAAAACACAACACAACACAACACAACACAATACAACACAACACAACACAACTTCTATATCCTGGCAGTGGTTGTCCAGATTAAAAAACAAACAGGAGGGCCTGGGTGGCTCAGTAGGTTAAGCGTCCAGCTTCCACTTAGGTCATGATCTCAGGCCTGGTGGGTTAAAGCCAAAGGTCAGACTCTGTGCTGACAGCTGGGAGCCTGGAGCCTGCTTCAGATTCTGTCTCCATCTCTCTCTGCCACTCCCTCACTTGCGCTCTCTCTCTCTTTCAAATATAAATAAACATTAAAAAAATTGAAGCGACAACAACAACAAAACCTAAAAAACTCTTTATTGGGATGAGTATTGACTTCTGGCATTGTTGACCCTGGATGACCTTCTGCAGCCCACTTCCTCATATGTCAGGCTTTTACTTCTTGCACCCTTCCTGTCTATCTTTTATGCTCCTAGTTTATTTATTGAGCAATGATATATTTGCTAAACACATGTTATGGCCTACTTAAATTATTTTCTTTGGTAAAATTTATCTTTTTTAAAATTGTATTTTAATTCCAGTGTGGTCAACATACAGTGTTACATTAGTTTCAGGTGTACAATGTGGTGATTCAACAGTCCCATGTATTACGCAGTGCTCATCATGATTCAGTGCACTCTTAACCCCCTTTACCTATTTGACCCGTTCTCCCACCCACCTCCCCTCTGGTAACCATCAGCTTGTTCTCTATAGTTGAGAGTCTGTTTTTTGGTTTGTCTCTCTGTCTCTCTGTCTCTCTGTCTCTCTCTCTCTCTCTCTCTGTATCTTTTCCTTTGTTCATTTGTTTTGTTTTTTAAATTCCACATGTGAGTGAAACTATATGGTATTTGTGTTTCTCTGACTGGCTTATTTTGGGTAAAGTTTATCTTACATGCTCATCGTGATAATATAAGGTTGCACTATAACCTGGGGTTTTCTGTATTTCCCATTAGATGATAAGCCACAGAAAGCAGTGAATATTAATATTTGTATCATCTCCCTTTTTTTCACGACTGTGCTCCCCTGCCAACAAAGACGGAAATCTTTATATTCTTGTTTTGAACCCTACGATTTTGTAATGGAAAACTAGGGCAAGGGATAGGGAAAAGCACATGCTGAAAAGCAGATGTAGTGATTTACAGCACGAAGTAACTTTGAATTTGGCCAGGGAACTAAGAACTGTGCATCCTGGAAGGGCTGAGAGAGGAGAGCAAGAGAAAGCATCTGTAAATTATGACTGAGAGAGGCTGTGTGTGGGAGTAGAGAGGTCTGCAGAAGTAGACTCTGTTTATAACAAAGGACAGGGGAGCAGGTAGACAGAAAGGGTGTAAGACATTCAGAAATGCATTCTAATGAATCTCCTGTCCTCTCACTGATATTACAGAGGCTACTGTAGGTATATGCTGTCTATTTGAATCAACACCCGTTCCCAGTGGGTCAAATCAATTCTAACTTTCACTTACTCTGTATTTGGGGAAGGGGGGGATAATTTTCATAGACTGCTTTCCAAGAAATTAATAATTTGGTAAATATAAACTTTTTAACTTAGGTTGGGACCTCTTTTGAAATGAATATATGTATTTTACATAAAAACAGAAATAGATGCTCAACATAAAACTTCTTGCCAATGTAGAAATTCTTTCTATATTGTGTAACCAACTCTCTGTTTTCAAGGAGTTCTTAATACTTGGGTCTGAATTCTATGGGTATTTAAACTTTAATTGATGAATGTACGTATTTCACCTAAATTTTCGTTTTCTGGCTACGGCCTGCACTAAAGACATTAGAGTTAATCATTGCTAAGTCCCTGGTCTCAATTGTTTTATCATACCTTTTAATTTTTCAGAAGATTAAAATAGCAAGAGCCCCTTGGAGATTCCTGTATCTAGTTTGGCAGGTGGGTAAATGGTGCTCTGGAGTGATATTCTTTCTTACAGACGAAATTGCTTCTATCATCTAAGCACCTGATAGATATCTGGACTCACGGTTTCAAATGATGGTTTCTGTGATATCTATAAAAAGCCCAGAAGGTATCCCCTGGTGGTTCCCTACCCTATGGAGAAGAAAACAGTGGGTGGAGAACCATGTCATTTTTCTTTTAAATTGTCCTCTATATCCCAGTATAATCAGACCTCATGATTTTATCAAGTGCAAAATATCTTCCCTAATGCATTTTACTTGGTCTCCCTCCAACCAGAAAGGCAATCTTGAAGTTACTCAAGATGTAATGATATCAGAATAAAACATAATCTTATTACTCATTTTCTCTTGATATTTTCAATAATTTCTTTTCAGTTAAAATTGGCGCTATGTTTAAAATAATAAAATATGTTATAGAAATAATACTGTTTCGACCAGACCAAAGCAACAACTTTCAAATTCATTAGTATAAAGAACTGTTATTTAAATTCTAAATTTCATTTTCTCATATTTTATAAATGTAAGTTAGCCACATTTCTTGAATCAAATCAATTGGTATAGAGTAAAATATTTAGTATTTTAGCTTTTAGACAAATGGCCTAATAACAAAAATTGGTTAATTTATTTCCCTTTTTCTCCAGTATTAACCTCCAGTGGGAGATTTGCATGCATTTTAACTTATCTTAAATTTATGCAGAAATAGATTAGCATTTCCTAGCAATCGTTTGTTTTGCATTTTTGCTTTCAGTCATGTTTTAAACCACCTGCTGTATTTGCCTTATGTTCAAAATATGCTGTTGACAGTTACTAATAATGCTGATTAAATTTGCGTATGATGACAGGCAAAACACTAAGTAAAAACAAAACAATATAATCCTGCATTTGTTTTCTCTGTTTCAGTGGTGGCCTGAAAGAAACATCTGATTTTCAAGAGCATTGATTTATTACCATTTGGCAAGTCTTATTGAACTGATATATAGATAGTATGTGAAAGTGAATATAATTACACAATTTTCAAATATTAGTCTATTTTGTAAAGTTAAAAATATGCATGCTGTCTAAAATAAATATCTTTCGGTTCTTTTTACATTTTCAGGAGTCATTAGAATTTGCCACTAAGACATACTATCATTAGTAAATGAAAATTTCCAAGCTGACGGCAAGCATCTTTTCTGAAGGCAAAAATTGTCAAGGCAACCATAGATTTTCCATTTTGTGTGTGTTTCTACTTTATTCTTCTTGATGTACATCTAATAAAAGCAGCACAAAGCAAATACTTTTCAAACTTAAAAGTCGGTGATTAAGACCTGACACAAGGACATTTGTTATACTTTATACGTCTGTATTGGATAGCAGCAAAAATGATGGATGTGGTAGGTAATTGTCCATGAAACCCATGTATTTTGACCTGAAGAATTAGCCCTGCTTTCACAAACCTTCATGGTGAATTGTGGATATCTCTGATGTTTCCATTTATTTAAGAGAAAAATATATGGATACTCATGATCCCATATCCCTTGCCACATGATTGCTTCTTGGATGCTTTTAACTTAGGGATTCATTCTTTGAATTTATTGAGGCAAAAGCAATATAAGCAAATTAGATTCAATTTATCTCTGTAAATAATGTAGAAATTATAAATTATTATGCAACATGTTCATCTATAAATGCCAAAAATATATTTTTCATTTTATATTTAACAGTGGAACTAGTTTTTGTCCCTCTGTTATCCTGATATATATCCCTATAAAGGTTTTAAAATATTTTTTAAGTTTATTTATTTATTTTGAGAGAGAATGAGAGAGACAGTGAGCACAAGCAGAGGAGAGGCAGAGAGAAGGAGAAACAGAATCCCAAGCAGGCTCTGCACTATCAGCACAGAGCCCCATGCGGAGCTTGAACTCAGGAACTACCAGATTGTGACCTGAGCTGAGATCAAGAGTTGGATACCTAACCAACTGCACCACCCAGGCACCCTATAGAGTTTTGTATTAAGGCTGGGCATAAACATATTAAAATTAAGGAAATTTGGGGCGCCTGGGTGGCTCAGTCGGTTGAGCGCCGACTTCAGCTCAGGTCACGGTCTCGCGGTCCGCGGGTTCGAGCCCCGCGTCCGGCTCTGGGCTGATGGCTTGGAGCCTGGAGCCTGCTTCCGATTCTCTGTCTCCCTCTCTCTCTGCCGCTCCCCCGTTCATGCTGTGTCTCTCTCTGTCTCAAAAATAAATAAATGTTACAAAAAAAAAATTAAAAAAAAAAAGGAAATTAAAAGTAAAGAAAATTAAGTTCTATTCAACATGATGCTTTCTAACCTTTGAGAGCCCATGTGCCAGACTTTGTGCTAATACTTTCTATCAAAATTTATTTAATTATCATATGTGTGTGAGGTAGATGATATTATTTATTTCCACTTTGCAGATAAAGAAACCAAGGCACAAAGATTTATTTATTTATTTTGTAAAAAGTAAAATGTGCTGAATTGGCATAAGAAGAAAATTACAGTCAAATGACTTCAGAGTTGATGCTCTAACCACTCTACTACCCTACCTATTTTACTGACAAAGAGAAGAGGGTTACTTGGAAACATTCATTAAAACTCTGATAGAGCCACTGTAGTAGTTCATTGGCTTAAACCTTTTACTTCTTTTACATGTGACATAAGGAGGAGAGGAAGCAGAATCTGCAAGAAGAGAAGCTATATACGTGCCCTGGAGCCAAAGACTCCGGCTTAAAGCGTTTGATTGTTAGCTCTGTAATATTTAACTTTTCTGAAACTCAGTTGTTACATCTGCTTATGGGGAAAATAATATCCACCCACAGATTTTTTTTCAGCAATGATAGTAAGGGACAGATAACAATAACATAATATTTTGAAGGTGCTGAGAGAAAATAGTTATGAAATATAAAAGCATAATATGACAATATTTATTGTCATAATAGAAAATAAAAGTGGAGGCACCTCGGTGGTTCGGTTGGCTAAGCATACCACTTCAGCTCAGGTCATGATCTCATGGCTCATGAGTTCCAGTCCCACTTCAGGATTCTCTCTTTTTCCCTGTCTCTCTGCCTTTCACTCATTCATGCCGTCTTTCTCTCTGAAAAATAAATTAAAAATAAAATAAAATAAAATAAAATAAAAGTGAAATATGACAAACAACTAAACTTCTAACAAATAATGCAGCTAAGGTAAAGTTATTGTTGTGGACCCACAATAATGCATAGAATTTACCACTCACGAATCCTTGGAGAAATTCTGAAGAATGCATTTCAGAAAGAAGGAAATGGGGGCCATACAGAAGGAATGGCATGCAAATAGGAATCGTGTACAAGAATTTTAACCCTGAGTCAGGCACCTTCTTCACTGAGCTTAAGATCTAGCAAGGAGGTAGACCTTAAATAATTCATTATAATTCTCCTGGGTAGAAAAATTGCTGTGGAGTATATAGACAGAAATAGAAGTAGCATTCTTCTTTCTAAATGCTTAGGAGACAATGGAAACTAATATATGTCTTTTGTGTATAATTTAAAGGCCATTAAAACATTTGCACATTGAGTGTACCTGGGGTACCTGGGTGACTCAGTGGGTTAAGCATCCAACTCTTGATTTTGGTTCAAGTCATGATCTCATGGTTTGGTCTGTGAGTTCAAGACCCACATGGAGCTCCTCACTGACAGCACAGAGCCCGTTCAAATTCTCTCTCTCTCCCTCTCTCTTTGCCCCTTCCCTGTTCATGCGCATGTGTGCACACATGCTCTCTCTCTCTCTCTCTCTCTCTCTCAAAATAAATAAACTTAAAAAAGAAAACATTTGAATGCTGAGATGGGTACTCTTTCACCACCAACCCCAACTCCTATCACTAGCCTTCAACTCCTCTCCTTCCATAGGTTCTGTCTTCCCTGGTATTTTCTCAAACACACCACACTGTTGCTTTCAATTTTACTCATATTTCTCCGGGAGACCCACACTTTCATCTACTTAATTCATTTACCTCCTTCAGATTCAGTTCTACAGTCACCTCCTCCTGTTTATTCCTTTTATTCCTTTCCTGTTTATTCCTTCCCTGTCCTAACCCACTCCTTTCCAAGTTTATTCAGTTAAGTTAGACACTCCTCTGGTGTCCTCAGAGTTTGCTCTATATAACAGCTTCTTATGTTTTCACAAATTGTATTAAACATATCTGTTTATACGTTAGTATTCCTAACTAGATGTTAAAGCACCCTAGGGAAGATAATACAATATTGATAGTTTTTTTTCCAATGATCACTCTTGGCCCCATTGGGAGAACATTGTCCTAGATGACTACCCATAATTTAAGACAAAATATCATTGGTTCTGGAGAAACAACAAAAATGATGAAATTACCCAGATGGTATGTTGTGTTATATATCAATAACAACTACCTGAAAATACTTAACCAATAATTTAGTAAGTTGAAGGGGAAAGTGCAAAAGCAGTAATGTGTAAACATTGCTGAAGAGTCTGACATAATTCCTAACGTTCCTAAAGATCTGTCTGCTGGCAAAGTCCTAAAGATTTATAGTAGAGATTGTTTTAATTTTAATTTTTGATTTCAATTTCAAAGTTATAGAGAAGTTCTTAGCATAGTAGAAAGTACTGCCTTTTACCCTTCATCTAGATTCACCAATTGTGAGAGTTTTGTCATATTTTGTTTTTCTGTATCCTCTAAATTATTATTATTAGTCCGTTATTTTTACTGAACGATTTGGGAGTAACCAGAATATGTACCTCATAATTATGAAAACATCCACTCATCTACCATCAGTATGATTATCAAATTCATGAATTTCAATGTATACACATTATTATCTAGTACCTAGCTCATATTAAATTTGGCAGATTATCTAATAATGTCTCTATGTATTATCTTTGTGCAAACTAGAATCCAAAACAGGATCATCCATTGCATTTAATTGTCATCTCTTTTGTTTTCTTTAAACAGGAAACAGTCTTTTGTCTCTCACGACATTTCTGTTTTTGAAGATACTGATTTGTTCTTTTGGAGACCCGGGCTGTCTGGTGTTTATTCATGATTACATTCAGGTTACATATGCCTTTTTGGCAGAAGTTTGACATGAGAGGTGTTACATTCTCAGAGTATCACATTAGCAGCCACATTTTGTCAGTTTTTTCAATATTGGTGATGTTAATTTTGCTAACTTGTGAAGTTGATGACTGCCAGGTTTCTAAATCTTAAAGTTACCACCTTCCATTGACAATATGGGAGAAAAATGGCTTAGTAAATGTTGGATTCTCCACCAAATTTTCACCCAATATGTTTAGCATCTATTGACGTTTCTTAGCTAAGTTAATCGTAAGTATAATATTTTCAAAATATACTTTTTAAAGTTTATTTATTTATTTTGATAAACAGGGTGGGGGAGAGGGGCAGAGAGAGAGGGAGAGAATCCCAAGCAGGCTCCACACTGTCAGCCAGAGTCCTATGCAGGGATCCATCTCAGGAACCATTAGATCATTACCTGAGCTGAAATCAAGAGCCAGATGCTTAACAGACTGAGCCACCCAAGCGCCCTCAGAAGATATTTATCACTATTTCATTCTTCCTACATTTAGAGATTGTCATTCCACTTTAGGAAAGAGCTTTCCTATATTTTCTATTAATTAAGTAATTCATTTATTTATATTCTTATTTGTCTTATAAGTTTGAGCCCATTGATTCTTATTTTTGTCCTTGGGTTTTCATTGTATCCTTAAGGCATTCATCTGTTTCTTGGAGCCCTGGTTTATATATTAATCTTTCTTTCTTTTTCTTTCTTCCTTCTTTCTTTTTCTTTCTTTCTTTCTTCCACAGAGAGAGAGAGAGACAGACAGAGTACAAGCAGAGGAGGGGCAGAGAGAGAGGGAGACACAGAATCTGAAGCAGGCTCCAGGCTCTGAGCTGTCAGCACAGAGCCCGACACGGGGCTTGAACCCATGCATCGTGAGATCATGACCTGAGCCAAAGTCTGACACTTAACCGAGACACCCATGCACCCCTAATCTGTTTCTTTCTATATCCATATCAACCATGCTGGCTTTGCAGATGTGTTATTATTTGCATCATAAATTTTCTGATTGCGATGTTCACTGAACGATTTTTGTTTTTTTAGGTTTTTAGTTTGTTTTTGCAAATTTGGGGAATTTTATTCCAATTTTTAAAAAATTTTCAACATCAAAAATTCCTATTGAAATTGGGTAAAGATTATATTGAATTTATGAATCAAAATAATGATACTTTAAGGATATTAATTTTTTCCATCATGAGTAAGTACTAGTAACTCTCAGTATTCACGAATTGAAAGATTTAACATTAAAAGATGTTAACTCTAATGAAATTAGCATAAAAATTGAAAGCAGTATTTATCAAATAACCAGCTTTTGGGCAGAAATGTCGTAAAGTGATTCTAAAATTTATATGTAATATAGAAAAATAACAAGGAAAGCAAAGGCACATTTTTCAAAGAAGAAGAACAAAGTTAGAGGTAGATTCTAATTAAGATAGTGCAGTTTTAGGGTAAGGGGAATATTAAATAAACCAATGAAACAGAACAGAGACAGACAGACAGACAGACAGATATAATATGGTCTCCTGATTTATGACAAATAATACATTGAAGTGAAGTTAAAAGGCTAATATTTTCAATAAATTCTGCAGGGCCAATATTGGGTAAAATAAAAATAATATTGATTTTTGTTTTATATGATACACAATAATCTATTCCTAATAAGATTTGGGGAAAATAAAAAAACATTTCCATGAACATGTGGTAAGACAATATGTATTAAATAAGACACAATAGTATGAGTCATAACAAAAAAAGAAAATTTATAGTTTATAAGCATATGAACTATTTCTTTAAATTTATTTATTTACTTTGAGAGAGACAGAGACAGCAGAGTGGGGAAGGGGCATAGAGAGAGGGAGAAAGAGAATCCCATGCCGGCTCTGGGCTGCCAGCACAGAGCCCGACCTGGGGTTTGAACTCACGAAGATGTGAGATCATGACCTGAGCTGAAAACAAAAGTCAGGGGCTTAACTGACAGAGACACTCAGACACCCCAACATATGAGCTATTTTTCTAGAGAGGCAAAATTAAGACAATGAGAAGATAAGCTGCAGAGTCGGAGTATGTACATAAATTCTTTTGGATCAATCAGAAAAGGGGAAAATTAAATGGAAAATTGGGAAAAAAAGGGCTTGAGCTCTTAAAAACAAGAGTCTCCAAATGCCCACTACCAATTAGAAAGAGGCTTGAATTCACTGATCAGCAGAGAAATACATTCAAATATAGTACAACTATATACCACCAAATTTTCTAAGGTGAAAAGACAGAAAAATGAAGCATTAACATAGCTGTGGAGTTTCTGGAATTGTCTGCAAATATTTTAATAGAAAACTGTTTGCTGATATAGAATAAAGCCATCTGTGACCATCAGCAACTCTACTTCTAGATATAACCCCCCAAATATCTGTGCATATTTTCACCATAAGTCATATACAAGAATCTTCATAGAACTATTCCTGGGGCGTCTGGGTGGCTCAGTCGATTAAGCACCGACTCTTGGTTTCAGATCAGGTCATGATCTCACGGTTCGTGGGTTCAAGCCCTGCATCAGGCTCTGCACTCACTGTGCAGAGCCTACTTGGGATTCTCTCTCATTCCCTCTCTCTCTCTGCCCATCCTCTGCTTACTCTTTCTCTCTCTCTCTCTTTCAAAAATAAATAAACTTAAAAAAGGAAAAAAAGAAAAATAATATTTAATAACTATTCCTAAAATTACCCCAAATTCCATCCATGAAAAAGTAAATTTTTGATACATTCAAATGGTGGAGTACAATATATTAATGTGGATAAAAAAACAAAATGGTAGTCAGCAACATGAATGAATCTCAAAAATAATATTCAGTAAGAAAAGTTACTAAAAAGGAGTATACACTTTGTGATTCTGTAAAGTTAAAGAACAGACAAAATGCATCAAGGGCATTAGGAGCCCAAAGACTGGTTATCTCTGTGGTGGAGAATCGAGACACTGGATTGGGACATGAGACATGTCTGCTTCTTGCTGTAGGTGAATCTTACATAGGTATGTTCACATTGTGGACATTCTTTTGCACTCTTTGAAAAATATTTTTATTAAGTTTATTTATTTATTTTGAAAGAAAGAGCACACCGGGTAGGGGCAGAGAGAGGGAAGAGAGAGAATCCCAAGCAGGCTCCACACTGTCAGCTCAGGGCCCAGCGCAGGGCTTGAACTCATGAACCATGAGATCACGACCTGAGCCAAAATCAAGAGTTAGATGGTGAATCGACCAAGCCACCCAGGCGCTCCTGCACTCTTTTTAGATCTTGGCACTTTCCTCAATGTGTGTTTGTATTACACACATGGGAGAGTCTTGGCAGGAAACAAACAGTACATCAATTATTTTAACAGAAATACTTCGCTATAACCCCTTGTTCACTACTTATTAGTAACCTAAAAAATGCAAAATGAGGAATCACATCACAGAATCTCTGCATTTGGTAGAGGGGGCTGGGGAGTGGTGACTCAACAACAGATGTGGAGGTGACTTGACAACAAATGTACTTGTTGCTGGAGTCTCTAGGGGTCATGATGCAGCTGGTTTTCTAAGTGTTGCAAAAGCCCAGCATCACTAACTGGGGTACAGGATATTGAGTTTAAAGCAGAGAAGCAATAGCTTAATAACTGCCAAAATATAATACTACAATAAAAATCATCCTCCCCCAAGAAAGAAAAAAAAAAGGCACTATACCAGTGTTAGGACAAATAATAAAAAAATTATATTATGTCCATAATTTTAATTCAGATAAGAAAACTCAGAAGACAGAAAATAAAGAACTCCTACATCATACACTAATAAGTTATGGTGTTATAATCAAAATAAGCAAGACTAAACTTTATGTGATAAACTAAAGATCAAATACAAACCTTGCCATTAATATCTCCAAGGCCTAATTTTCCTAAAATATAAATGGCTGCTTTTATCAATTTGAAAAAGACCAATGATCCAATAGGAAAACATGGGCAAATTATTTGAACTTGCTGTTCACAAAAAAGAATATACATATTTTTCTTAAATATATGCACAATTCCAATTTCATTTAAGATGGAAGTTCAATGAAATTTAAAACCACATTACAATTTTATCAGACTGTTAAAGTTTGACCAAATACTAGGTTGAATAAAGATATAGAGAAATAGCAATTATATATTCCTGGTGGGAGCATAATTGTGTTCTTTCTAAAAATAATAAATATTCAAGCCATTTGACAATTTTGTCTTCCAGGAGCATATCTATAGAGAAAAATCAAACCTACACATGTCATATTTAAAAGTGATTTATCTTATCAGAAAAAGAAAATGTTTTAATGACTGTTAAGGAAAATATTCATTATTGTTAAGAAAAATGTTATGCTAAGTGAAATAGGTCATACAGAGAAAGACAGATACCATATGTTTTCGCTCTTATGTGGATCCTGAGAAACTTAACAGAAGACCATGGGGGAGGGGAAGGAAAAAAATGTTAGGGAGGGAGGCAAATCATAAGAGACTCTTAAAAACTGAGAATAAACTGAGGGTTGATGGGAGGTGGGAGGGAGGGGAAAGTGGGTGATGGGCACTGAGGAGGGCACCTGTTTGGATGAACTGGGTGCTGTATGGAAACCAATTTGACAATAAATTTCATTAAAAAAAAAAAAAAGGAAATACATTTGGGATGCCTGACTGGCTCCATTGGTGAAGCATGCAACTCTTGACCTTGGAGTCATGAGTTCGAGCCACACATTAGGTGTAGAGAGTACTCAAAAATAAATAAATAAAACCACATTAAAAATTTGAATTTGTATAGGGGCACCTGGGTGGCTCAGTCGGTTGGGCGTCCAACTGGCTCAGTCATGATCTCGTGGTCCGTGAATTCAAGCCCCGCGTGGGGCTCTGTGTTGACGGCTCACTCTCCCGCTCGCACTCTCTCTTTCAAAAATAAAATAAAAACGTAAAAAAAAAGTGTATTTGTATAGAATATCACTTAAATTATATACAAAGAAACCTGATACTCTCCTTGTGGGCAGAGTAAGCGGTTGGATTGGAGACAAGAGATATTTCACTGTCTACCTTTCATACTATGTTCATAAATAAATACAAATATTTCACATTGATAATATCCATAGATTGACGATACTTCTAGTGTTCTCACAGGGTCACTTATCTGATTAGAGTCATTTCCATTAATTTCTCCCATCCATGCTTTATTCATTCAGGAAAGTAAGAAAGATATGGGAAATAGAATGACATTATTCTTCAGAAACAAATATTAATGTCAAGCCATTATACTGTAAAACAGTGATTAACATAATTGTGCTGATTTAAAATAGCATAATACCTCTATGGATAAATACCACACATTTATGCTAATGGTAAATATTTATTAGATTTCCAAAATCTGACTGTGTTATTACTGTGCTGGTGTATTACATACTATTGACCTTGGTTCCACATTTCTATTTGTACTTGAAAATTTGATTTTGGAGTATTAACATTCTTATGTATGTGAATAATAAAAATAATGATAATAAATATGACAGTAGTAATTTGAAGCCCTGAGAGATTTGTTGAGCCCTGAAAAGAATATCACATTTTTCAAGCCAGTTAGGTTTAGCACAGTTCATATTCAAATCTATAAACCACCCTTTTATTCTCCTAATGGCAAATAGAATTGTTATAATTAAGTTAATGATCAGATTTGTAGCTACTTCAACCATCTGTGAATGAGCCACAAACCTGGAAATGAGCCCCTAGTAGAGATTTATCACATTTTGTTACACAGGGGAGTCTCACATCAACCTACCACTTCTAATACTTATGCATAACAATAGTTAAAATAGTTATTACTCCTAAGTCCTTATCACATTACAAACAGTGCACTATGAATGTTATACACAAGCAGCATAGCCCATTAGATGACCTAGAAATCACTTTCTGGATTGCCTGGTGATGAGTGGTTGGAAAATGGGTCTCGGCTTCCCAGAGGAGAGGCAATTCCTGATCTCAGCTTTGAAGGAGAAGGAGCCCAGTTTTCAGTCTCCAGGGACTACAGCCAGCTCTCCTAACCTTCCCCAAAGAGTTCCTTTCCAAGCTTTTGTTACCATAACAATCTACCATAACAGTTGTCAGTGAGTCCTACAAGTCCGCTCACCTGCTCTTTCCATTAAAACCAAAACATAAGAAAACATCACAAAACAACAACAGAGGAGAGGCATTTCTCTGCTGGAGTCATTCAACCAAATCCCAGACTTACTATGTGGTCAGCTCTGCCTTAGACCTAGCACATCTCTCCAAAGGATGCCAAGACCAACAGAACTTGTTTTGTTCGATGAGTTCCTGCTCCAATGCTGGTGTTTATTCAGAACCTCTTTCATGACACATTATCTCATATAATCGTCATCACAGTGATATATACAATGATAATAGCTATTATAATTCTCATTTCACAAATGAGAAAAGTGAGCCTTAACAAAAACAATATGTTATCCAAGCTCACATAACTGGCTAATTTTAAAGTCCATATTTGAACTGAGTCCATAATTATAGAGTCCATACATCAGAGCCTGAATACTTAAATAACTTTGCACAACTGTTTATGTATTTTCATTGTTGCTATTTGTCTGTTATAAATTGTCAATAGATCCATACAAAGCCAGGTGATAAGGAGATTCTAAGATACCTACCAAAAATACATATTTTTGAAATGGAAATATATATCATACAGCTTTATTACATGCTGACTCTTTTAAATGCACTTGTTTAATCATCATAAACTTTTCATGGAATATACGGAAAAGCTATCACAGGCTCTTCCACAGATAGGGGATGTAGCCAGAATCCTTTACCAAGCTCGTTTTGCCTCTTTCTTTTTTTTTTTTTTTTTAATTTTTTTTTTCAACGTTTATTTATTTTTGGGACAGAGAGAGACAGAGCATGAATGGGGGAGGGGCAGAGAGAGAGGGAGACACAGAATCGGAAACAGGCTCCAGGCTCTGAGCCATCAGCCCAGAGCCTGACGCGGGGCTCAAACACGGACCGCAAGATCGTGACCTGGCTGAAGTCGGACGCTTAACCGACTGCGCCACCCAGGCGCCCCTCATTTTGCCTCTTTCTATGGAATGTCAAGGCATGTTTACCTTATATATTTGGGGTTTTTAGTAAATTGTTCTCCTGAAATCACAGATTATTGCTTTCCTAGATAGTCTCCAGATCATGACACCTAGTATTATACTCCCAAACAAAGCTGAAACTTTTCCCAACATCTGCAATGTCTGTGTTCTCCATACACAATCCTCACCTACCCGGCACTCCCTCCCTCATCCCTTGAAACTCTATCCATCCTTGGTACAAGAGGATCATAAAAGTATATATTTCTGGAAGTAAACACTTTTTTTCTCTTAAAAAGCAGAGGTAAACTGAATCTGTGAAGTTAGTAACTCTTGATAGTTTTGCATATAATTTTCCTGAATAGTAAAAAGTTTTACACTATCACTGGTTCAGAATAACTCTTGATCTTATAGATAATGGCAAAGGATTGCTTAATCATGGAAAAGCAAGCACAGTCACAAAACAATCTAAATGTTCTATTTAAATTTTGTACATGTAGAATGTATTTTCTTAACTTATCACAACATCCTGTCTCACATTGTGATAGTGACCAAATAAAGAGACACTATTTTACTCATTGGAAATCTTACCCAAATTACTAGCTCCCCCCAGATATTAGGCTTTCTTTTCAATTTGATCATTGCTTGAGAAAACTCAGCTCTCTGCCTTCAAAATCTCTAACTTAAACTGGAAAATATAAATATATTCAAATAAGATAAAATGATATAGAAATTTCTCTTAATAAATGATTTAAAAGTTTATAACTATTCAGTTATAATCATTTTCAATATAATTATATGAACCACTTTAAACTGCAATTCATTTTTAAAAAAATTTTTTTTAATGTTTATTTATTTTTGAGACAGAGCATGAACGGGGGAGGGGCAGAGAGAGAGGGAGACACAGAATCGGAAACAGGCTCCAGGCTCTGAGCCATCAGCCCAGAGCCCGACGCGGGGCTCGAACTCACGGACCGCGAGATCGTGACCTGAGCCGAAGTCGGACGCTCAACCGACTGAGCCACCCAGGCGCCCTTGCAATTCATTTTTTGAATCATCTACAATTTGTACATTAAATTTAGTGTATCAAAGTATAGATTTTTAGCTAAAAAACAAACAAACAAACATTGTCCTGAAAGAAAATTAGAGCATGCAACAACAATATAACAAAACAGGAGATTTGAAAACGATGTGTTGCTGTCTACTACCCAAATAAGAAGACTTAAACATACTATAGGTATAGGAGACAACATTTCATCTAGACTTCATTAAAATTAAAAACGTCTGCTCTTCAAAAGACAATGTCAAAAGTGTGAGAAGACAAGCCACAGTCTGGGAGAACTATTTTTGCGAAAGACACATCTGATAAAGAATTGTTATCCAAGATTTCTTACAGCTCAATAATAAGGAAACAAAGCCCAATTTAAAAAAAAATGGGCCAAAGGACTCAACAGAAGCTCATCAAAGAAGATATATAGGTGGCAAATAAATATATGAAAAAGATACTCTATATCATGTCTCATGAGGGAAATGAAAGTTACAATAATGAAATACCACTATACATCTATTAGAATGGCAAAATCCAAAACAGTGACACTACCAAACATGGTAGGATGTAGAGCAACTCTCACATGTTGCTGGGGGCGGAATGCAAAATGGTACAGCTACACTGGAAGGCAGTTTGGAGGTTTCTCACAAAACTGCACATATTTTTCCAGCAATCTCACTCTTTTTTATTTACTCAAGGGACTAAAAACTACATCCACACGAAAACTTATACACAGATGTTTGTAGAAGCTTTATTCGTAATTGCCAAAACTTAGAAGCAAGCAATCATGCCTTCAGTAGGTGAATAGATGTACTAGGGTTGATCCAGACAATGGAATATTATTATTCAATGCTACAAAATGGAGCTCTCAAGCCATGAAAAGACATGAAGAAATTTAAGTGCATATTACTAAGTGAAAGACGCAAATCTGAAAAGACTACATATTGTATAATTCTAAATATATGACATTCTGGGAAAGGCTAAACCGTGGAAAGAATAAACAGATGAGTGGTTGCCAGGAGGTATGGTGGGGAGGAGTGAATAAGCAGCACCTACAGGATTTGGGGGACAGTGAACACACCCTGTATGAAACCATAATGATGGATGCATGTCGGTATACATTGAATGTACAACCACAACAGGGAACTCTAAAGTAAACTATGGACTTTGAGTGATTACGATGTCTTAATGTACTTTCATCAATTGTAATAAATGTGCCACTCTGGTTGGGGTTGGTAATGGAGGAGGCTATGCTTGTGTGGGGGCAGAAGGTATATGGAAAATCTCTGTACCTTCCCCTCAATTTTGCGGTGAACCTAATACTGCTTTTATTTATTTATTTTTTTAATGTTTATTTATTTTTGAGACAGAGAAAGACAGAGCATGAATGGCGGAGGGGCAGAGAGAGAGGGAGACACAGAATCGGAAGCAGGCTCCAGGCTCTGAGCCATCAGCCCAGAGCCCGACGCGGGGCTCGAACTCACGGACAGCGAGATCGTGACCTGAGCAGAAGTCGGATGCTTAACTGACTGAGCCACCCAGGCACCCCCCTAATACTGCTTTTAAAATAATAAAGTCTTAAGGAAAAATATACTTAAGATGTGGGAAAATTTCTAAAATTGTCTCATAAGGAAATGCATTTGCATAGCTGTGTGTATAAAAATATAGAAAGGCATAACTTAAAATCACAAAATTAGAAAAAAAAACCCAGTTAATGTTAACCTAAGATTTATTAAACAAATTATAATGCAATATTTCCATGAAATACTATCCAGTCATTAAAGATAATAATATACATGTGTATATTTGTAATACATAAAGTGATGTTAATGTTATTTTTTCAAAGAATAGCTGATACATAGAGACAACACTGAGAAGGTTATACAGCAAGAAATGGGATTACAGATTTATTTTGCATTTTAATTTGGGTGCATAATAGTTTTTTCCATTTATCCTTCAAAGAACAAATATATTTTGTATAATTAAGTAAAAGTGGTTTGTTTTTTGTTTTTTGAGAGAGCAAGTGAAAGTGAGAGTGGGGGAGGGCGAGGAAGAGGGAGAGAGAGAATCTTAAGCAGGCTCTATGCCCAGCATGGAGCCCTACATGGGGCTTGATCTCACAATTGTGAGATCATAACCTGTGCCAAAATTAAGAGTCAGATGCTTAACTGACTAAGGCACCCCAAGTATAATTTTTTAAAAAGTGAACATAAGAATCATATGTGGCAAAACTAACTTTTTAAAATTGCTTTTGGTAAATGTTAATAATGTATTTTCATCTCATATCTGAGACTCCCAAGGCTATTTATTATATTTATGTTAATCAATTTGGATGTCATAATTGAAATCAGATTCATTGGCCTTGATATTTTATTTTAACATTTTATTGATAAAGTGATAGGGAAATATATTACTTTTTATTAAATGTTTATACAATACAAAACACAAAACCACATATAACCCTCTTTTATCAATGTCATATTATTTTCTGGGAGTATAGAGGTGCCTAACTTCCATCATACATAACTATTAATCCTGAAAAATTTTCCATAGTTAAATTTTATTTCAAAGATCATTCACAATTATTTAAATGCGTATATGAAATGGTATAGTTGAGGTTTGAAACAATATATTCACTAAATAATATATTACTTGAAACAACCAATGTTTTGTTGTTTTCCTTTAATTATCACTGGGAAAAAAATTATGGTTTTGGAATAGAAACATTTTGTTATTAAGAGTGTTATAATCATCTCTTGTTTCAGTATGAGCACAGAAGCAAACCAAAACAGAATTGAGTAGAACAATAAACAGCTACTCCTACCCATCAGATAGAAGTTTTCTGCATAAATTCAAATTCTTTCAAGAAAATAGAACAATGTTTTTCATAATAATTATGGTTAAAGTGTATCACTACCATTTAGAGCTGGTTGAGATACTGCTTTAATATTTTTACTTTAACAACAACAACAAAAAACTAAAAATAAGAATATCTTCACCAGTGGTGCCTGGGTGGCTCAGTTGGTTAAGCATCTGACTCTTGGTTTCTGCTCAGGTTATGATCTCACAGTTCATGGGTTCACGCCTTGCATCAGGCTCTGCACCGACAGCGTGGATCCCCCTTGGGATTTTCTCTCTCTCCTTCTTTCTCTGACCCTCCTCTGCTCTCTCTCCCAAAATAAATAAATAAATAAACTTTTTTTTTAAATGTCTTCATCATATAATATGAATTGGTGAATAATGGCAGGTTTTATTTTATACAGTACTAAATAAAGTCAGACTGGTAGTATAGACATACAACTCATCCAAAGACAAATGATGAAGGATAACTTTTGCTATTTTTCCATTGATATAAGAAAAGTGAGAAGGAAAATATGACAATAGATACTGTACAACTCATTTAGAATTTTTATTCAATTGTCAATGTCTAATTTCTTTTTTGGAATTCATCTGAAGTGTTTAGTTTGGTTGATATCTGTTATTGATGGATGTATTAAGCCTGTGACAGAGATTCCCAGAAGTGAGTAAGACACAGCTGCTGATATAAATATAATCAATTAGGGGAGATGGACCTGTTATCAAATAAATGACAAGAGTATGAAGTATAGCAATAGAAGCAGAGTGGAATGACCTGTTTCCATTATTTTGGTTTTCTTTGACCGAATTGTGTAGTTTAGTGGTTTTCAAAATCTAACATGCCATGGAAAAACCTGGAGTGTTTGTTATAGCACAAGTTGTTGGGGATTACCTTCAGAGTTTTTGATCCTGTAGGCCTAGGGTGAGGTCTGAGACTGCATATTTGTTACATGTTTCTAGATGATGCTTTAGGTACTAATCTGGGATCATACTTTGTGAACTAGTTTTTGAGTCTTTAACCCAACCATTCCCAATTTATAATACAATCTATGCTATATAATATAACCACACTCAGCTGATCTATAAAATAGCCTTAAAGATTCTTTCTTTTTTTTTTCTCTCTTACTTCTCCTTCTATTCTTTCATTTGTAAAGAACATTTATACATTGTTCTGGAACATTACATTTTAACACCAGCTAGGATAGTTACTGGAAAGCTATTCCAATTTCCCTGCCTTCCTTCTTGTGATTTACACAAAAGTGGAGGGAACTCCATTCAAATTAATACATAAAAACTTGAATCTGCATTTTAATCTAACAAGTTTTAATCAGCTCCTATGATAATAACATCAACATTAGTAAAATAGAGAATTTTCTTAGCAAAATAGAGAATTTTCTTGATTTAAATGAAAGTGGAAACAAAAGTAAATTCAATAAAATCAGGCTTGTATACATATTTTTAATCTTTCTCCTAAATCACATTGTCAGTTTTTCAGATAATTATAAGGAGTTAAGAGAACAACAGATTTGGAGAGATGTAACACAGTAAATAGAGTCTAGGACAAGATTTTTGCAAATGAAATTCTAATTGACCTTAAATTTTTAATTAATTACGCATTAAAAATATTTATTCTGTAGATGTCCTGGAGCTGGCTTCTGATTGCAAGTAACAGAACCTCCTGTGGCTAACTTAAGCAAAAAGCAACATAGAGGAAGGATATCCGAGAGTTCTGAGTCTACAAAGTGTAGGCAAGATGGGAGCTCCTGACCAGTGGGCTCCAGACAGAGCTTCTGCCACCGTCCCCCACATACTAGCCCTGGGCGGCCAGACTCAGACCGCTCCATAGCCCTGTTGGGTACTGACTACCCACAATGGGTTTGCTTCACTCTAGAAGAATCCAAGTCCTTGTGAAAGGATTCAGTTGGCCACTCCCTTGTCATACCTGAACAGACTAGAGGCCAATGAAACAGAGGGAGCATCTGACCTTCTTGGGCTACTGGAAAGAGCCCATCATACCTCTCATTTATGTGATTCCTTTGAAACCAAAAAGTGTTGGATGCCTTATAGTCAAAATGATAAATTTTGGGGGTGCCTGGATGGCTCAGTTAGTTGAGCTTAAGCTCAGGTCATGATCTCACGGTTCATGGGTTCAAGCCCTGTGTTGGGCTCTGTGCTAACAGCTCAGAGCCTGAGGCCTGCTTTGGATTCTGTGTCTCCCTCTCTCTCTGCCCCCTCCCCAATCATGCTCTGTCTTTCTCTTTCTCAAAAATAAATAATAAACATTAAAAAAATGTTTAAAACTCTAAAAAAATGATAAATTTCTACTATAACAAGGATAATAGAAAAAAAAAGTCCTGCTATTATCTTTTCTCCTCATGTGTTCATATTTAATCACTCATTTCCCTTACTCTCATAGCATTTCAGAGCTTACTAAATTCATAAAAAAATTGGGGCGCCTGGGTGGCGCAGTCGGTTAAGCGTCCGACTTCAGCCAGGTCACGATCTCGCGGTCCGTGAGTTCGAGCCCCGCATCGGGCTCTGGGCTGATGGCTCAGAGCCTGGAGCCTGTTTCTGATTCTGTGTCTCCCTCTCTCTCTGCCCCTCCCCCGTTCATGCTCTGTCTCTCTCTGTCCCAAAAATAAATAAAAACGTTGAAAAAAAAATTAAAAAAAAAAATTTACATATGATGTCCTCACTTGATTTCACACCATCAGGGACAGAAATTCAGAAGAGGTACTATTTTTTATCACTTATTATTTACCTATGTTTTGAAGAATTAGGAAATCAAACCTCAGAGAAGATATGTAGCTTCTTCATAAACACATATATAAAGTTTCAAACAGCTAGGCAGCACCTTTTGGCTTTCTTTCATGCAAAGTGGTAGATGTTTGGTTTTTAAAAAAAATCACATGCTTATTTCTTTTAGTAATGGCAGTGTATCTGTCAGGATGCTTTTAATTGCAAATTACATAAAATGCAACTACAGTTAGCCTACACAGTGTAAATATTTATTATATCACAGAACAAGTCTGAAATTGGGCTTGCTTCAGGCTGGATAATATACCAAGTTAAGAGTATCAGATCCTTTTCTCTTCCAATGCTCTCAGGTTCTCTTCATGGCTGCATCTTCACTTACAGCACTCACAACCCCCCCCCCCCCATGCAGGAAGTTGCAGGACTTGACTTATAAATCCTTTAATTGACTTGGCTTATAAATCTGACAACTATTAATTGTCAGAACTTCCCCCACAGCTCCACAGCACTCTTCCCCTTAAAAACACAATACCAATAGGCTACAGAACTTCTAAGCCAATTATTTTTGTTTGAGGATATTGAAATATGTTTTCTTCTTTCAAGACATACCTTGTAGGGATGCCTGGGTGGCTCAGTCAGTTGAGCATCAGAGTCTTGATTTCCCCTCGGCTAATGATCTCAGGGTCTTGGGATCAAGGCTCTGGTAGAGGGTGGAGGCTCTGGGTTGAGCATGGAGCCTGCTTAAGATTCTGTCATTCCCCCCCCCCTCCTTCTTCCCCCTCTCCCTTGCCACTCGTGGGCACACTCTCTTTCCTCTAAGGTAAAAAAAAAAAATCTTGTAAATTTCTTGTTAATTAGAAATTTAGCTACATTTTTTTTTCATTTTGGACTTTGTATTGCAGTTATTATAAAATTGTTCAAGCCAGTAGATGATCACAGCATTCAAGGCCATGTGCCATAAAATGTCATCAGAGTCAGGTACACAGTATCTGTATATGAACTTGACAGGATGTGAAAGTTGTCCAATAGTGAGTGAAGATTTAACACATTTTGTCATGTTTTTTGTTTGTTTGTTTGTTTGTTTGTTTGTTTGTTTTTAAGAGAGAGAGAGACAGAGCACCAGCAGGGGAGGGGTAGAAAAAGAGGGAGACACAGACTCTGAAGCAGGCTCCAGGCTCTGAGCTGTCAGCGCAGAGCCTGATGAGGGGTTCAAACCCACGAGGCCGTGAGATCATGAACTAAGCTGAAGTCGAACACTCCACTGACTGAGCCATCCAGGCGCCCCAGCACATTGCATCATGTTAGACGTGCTATCAGTTATTTTAATTTTTTTAATTTTGTTTTTAATAGTATGAGTGTTCCCCTGTCTGACATTTACAATTATGATTAGGAATGCTGACAGTTGTTTGATATTGATAGTGACTCACTATTGAAAGGATACTTTCCTAACACTTTCTTTCAAATTTCTAGATTGACTTAATTGACCAGAACATTGAAATAGTAAGACAAAGACTTTTTAAAAATTGTCCATTTGAAACTTCTTTTGCATGAAAATCAGTTTGGGAGGTAGGAGGTATTGAGGGGCAAGAGAGAAAGTAGTTGTTTGTATGTTTGTTTTGAAAATATCAAAAATCATGTTTACTTTTAAAATAATATGCAGAGGTATAGAATTACAAGCTCTAGTTATAAATAAGTCTTCTGAAATCCAGCATGCTAGGCTACCTCAAAAACATGAGAAGAGAAATATTGGAGTAATTGTCTATTTCAGTTACCTTAGGAAAAAACTCTAATAAACAGAGTGGACTGCTTCTAAGTTTACACTGCATTTTTTTCTATCATGGATACAAAATTTTCTTCCAAATTTTACTCATTAATGGGAAGAGATGAGACTGGCAAATGTAACAGTTATGTAATCATTTAAATATGTAAGCCATGTTGTTTTTAGGAAATGTATTCATCTATTTATTAAAGTTACACATTTTGTAGTATATTAAACATGCTTTTAAGCTGAAAAGTGATAACATGGGCCCAGTTTTTGTTTGCTGTGTATACATGTATAAATAATGTTTACCCACTACTCAGAAAATTCTCCAACCTTTGGCCCAGTGCTCCATTTTGTGAATTTGTAAAATGCAGCTCAAGGAAAAAGTGTCCTTAATGGATTCATGTTCAAGCACAACCTGAAGCCTTGTTATTCCACATTTTTTTTTCTTGTGTCAATGATGGCAAAGAGCTAACCAAAGAAAAAGAGGCAGATGCTTCATTGTGGTAGATAAAAAATCATCTATTCATCCAATAAGCATTTATTGAGTACATTCTATGTGTAAGGAAACAAGAGTCTTTGTAGTTTTGGCTGTTGTCAAATGCCTCACAGTTTTGAAAGCAGCTGAAGAGCTATGCATCAAAGTTTGAACAGAGACTGCAGCATTATTGTGCCCATTCTTGACCAACTCAGCATGACTTTGACTCTCCCACATTCACAGTCATCCACTACCTGGATAGATAATTAATATGTCAGAAGCCATGGGTCCCAGTAGAATTCATGGGCTATATTAGCTTAGTCCTGGCATTTAAAATGTGTTTTCTAAGGGTGCCTGGGTGGCTCAGTCGGTTAAGCCTCCAAATCTTGATTTCCATTCAGCTTTTGATCTCGGGGTCATTGGAAGGAACCCGATGTCGAGCCCTGTGGTGGACTCTGCAGTGAGTGTGGAACCTGGTTGGGATTCTCTCTCTCTCTCTCTCTCTCTCTCTCTCTCTCTCTGTCTCACTCTGTCCCCTGCTTTCTCATGTGAGCATGTTCACTCTCTCAAATCAATAAATACATATATAAAACATGTTTTCTATCCCTTTAATGTCAATTTTTCTTTGCTCTTAAATTGTAGTCATGTGTTCTGTAAAAAAAATTTAAGAAATTTAATTTTGATCAATCAGAAATGCATTAGCTTTCACATTTCTGTTGTTATTTGGATACCATTTTTTTTGTGCTTCCTTTGGTGGGGGGTTTGTTTTTTCTTCTTAATAGAGTTCACTCAAATCAGGAAGCAGTCGTTATTCTTTTTCTGTTCTATCATTTACACATAATTTTTCCAGGATTTTAATGAGTACATGCATATTTGACTGAATAAGTCCACACTTAATCAGCATGTCTCTTTTTATCTTCTCGTAACTAAGAAGTGTCTTGCATTCTAATGCCAAATACTCTTCTCCTCTCTTAACATACAACTGCCATTTAGCATTTTAGTTTTACCTTGATCTTATTCATTCTAAATTATACTTAACTTCACCACAGAGTCATTCTTATTACCTGTTAACAAATTGTAAATTAAACCGTGATTCTCCTAGGAATAATTTTATGATTCGCTTTTAAGTGAGGAAACCTTATTTACAGATGCCCGTTCGTTTGCCAGTGTCTCTACTCCTACCCACTGCTTCTGGCTTCTCATTTCTTCTGGGGTAAATCCCCTTCTATCTCAAATACATTCTTTGGTGGTTCTTTCAGTAGCAGTTGTATTTGTTTCCCTGAAAATGTGGGTTTTTCCCCCACCTTTAGTTTTGAATAATAATTTAAATAAATAAATAAATTATCTACATCGAGAATTATTTTTCTCAGTGTTTTGAAGATATTATTGTAGTGTCTTCTTTTTTTTTTCCTGTTTCAGAGGCTGCAGTCGGTGTAATTTTCCTCTATTTGAGAACAATCTTTAAGAAACATTGTCTCGGTGGTTCTAGAGTTATAATACCCAGCCTGGGTATGACTTTATTATAATTTTCAGAACTTACCGTGCTCGCTTCAGCAGCACATATACTAAAAATATGATTCTTGGAACATATGAATCTGAAAAATCCTCATTTGTAATCTCTTAATAGTCTCTCCCCCTCATTTCCTCTATTCTACATTTCTGGAATTTTCTTATTAGTATATGTTGAACTTCTTCATCCTAGTCCTTATGTTCTTAGTCTATTTTTTATGTCCTTCCATGTCACTATCTTTCCACATGGACTTTTGGTAAACATCCTTTTATTTTTCCCAGTTTATCAATTCTTTTTGCGGTTGTCTCAGATCTGCTGTTTAACCCTTTTTCCCACTGAGTTTTCATTTCAATAATGCCATTTTTTTTTATTCCTAGAACATCCATTTTGTGATTTTGCAAAACTGCACATCTGGTTTCATTATGCCTTGCTATTTTCTCATGTTTTTAATGGTTTTTAATTTTAGACTCAGTATCAGAGAAAGGGTTTTATAATCTAAAGTTTCCTGGCATATAATCTTATGCTTGTAGTGTCTATTAGTTCTTAGTCATTGAGGATTGCTTCCTTATATCTTAAGGAATTTTAGTTAGGGTAGGGAACCCACAGCAGAGCATTAATTCATTGAAACGCTGCAGGGCTTCAGTTCAGCATGGATTGGTCCAAAGAGATCTTGTTTTGTTTTGTTTTTTTCCTATGGGGCACCCAGAGTCATAACAACTGTGAGCTAAAAGTTCTGTGAACACGTTTCAGTATGTGGATTGCTAGATGAAATGAGCAATCTAAATTTGACCTTCAAATTAATGTGAGGGAAAAGCTGCTGGCTGTGAGCTATCAAGGAGTCTTTCCCCCCCATTAAGAAATCACATTAAACATCTTAACTATCATTTTCATACATTGAGCCAAAGGAAGAATGTTTTGATTCTCTCATTTTTATTGGCGGTTTATCACTTTAGTGATCAAATATTTTAGTGTTTTCTCACATCTAAATACCACGTTTTGACACACAGGGTCTCAAACCTTATCTCTACCATGAATTAGTTTTACCAGCCAACACCAACCAACACCAACCAGTGGATGAGACTCGCAATCCCTCCGGGTGTGGCTATATTTCCAGTTAAACTGCTTGCCATATGTCTCTTCAGGTTTTAATTCTCTCCTTGGTTGCACCTGGTAATTATTTTATTTTATAAAAATTTTATTTTATAAAAAGCAAATATATATATATATACATATATATGTGTATATATATGTGTGTGTATATATATATATATATATAAAACCATGCTTTTTACAGTCTATTCCATACTTACCAGTTACGTAGATAAAATGTTTTAGTTTTTTTAAGATGCTCATCGCCATTGGAAGCATTGGAATATGAACTGTACCACGTTGGTGTGGGAAGAAGTTAAATCAATTATTTACTTTGTGCTTTCCAACTCATGGAAAGTTTTCTTCTAGATTTGAATGAGCCTAAACACACCAACTTTCCTGGGCAATAGCTCACTTTTTATACCAGCCTCTCATGTAGTCCACACCAACAGTTTTTGCTAAATATCTTTATATTTATCTGAAAAGAATGACAGTCTTTAAAAAATTTTACTGTCTATGATTTTAGTGACAGCAAGCAGTAATGAGATCAGATATCATGTAGAGCTTATGTTTTTCAAAACATAAATGCAACAGCTCATTTAGCAATGTGCTTTAAAATGTGATCGTAAATCATTAAAATTGAACAATAGTTGTCAGGAAAAATGAAAAATGTGCATTTTGCGATGTATTTTTTTTCACCTCAAATGTTTACAAAATATTCACAGTTTGGGGAATTTTTAACAAATGATAGGACATTTCTAAACTGTGAGAGCAAGTGCACTGTCATTGACTTCAGTGATGGGAAGGAATTGAAATGATTTTTGAAGACAAGTCTTGAGAAAAACAATTCAAATTCTGAAAGGTCCAGACTAAGGAGAGTTTTTATTCTAGATAAGAAGGAATATATTATTCACAAAAGTGTTTTCTCAAATAAACCTTTTTTTCCACTATTTTTTAAGAAAAAAATGATGCCAGCACTTTTTAAAAATATTACTTCCCTTAATTATACTTAAGTGGCCTTATTTTATCTAAAATATTATAGCTCATTTTACACTGAAAAAAGAGGCTTATTCTGAGCTAAGTCTTTCAAAGATTTGCAACATTATTATATAATTAAGAATAAAATATTCTTTGAAGTCAATACAATCTTTTTCTCAGCAATTTGAAGTTTCTGTCAACGTATATTGCTAGACATCTGTCTTTATCCCAGTACAGAGATAAAAGAGTTTAAATTAAAACAATAATAATAAGCCCAAGATCTTTGGTTTAGAATTCTCTCAAAATCTGAAAATTTAGAAAGCAATGTTCTTGGCTAATATAAGCCATAATTCTTATCAATAACAGTATGCTTTTTCTCACGCCATCCCAAATTATTTCTTTATAACAAAGTGGAGCTATTATCATTTACAGAACACCTCATTATACATGAGTTATTTCGTATTTATAACTATATGAAGCTAGCTCGAATAACTTTTTAATGAAGTGTTCTCAAACCTTTTAAAATTCCTCTGTGCTAAAATTACTTATTTTACCATTTTAACCACATGTCTAAAAATGGCAAAATTTACTAAAATATTTATCAAAACAAAACAAAACAAATACACCTGTTGCCCTGCCTAGGTTTTTTTCTCTGGGATTGTGCACAATTTTCTAGCTGCTGGTAGGCGGATTGCTTTTCACCAATGAAAGCAGCCTCATCCGAGGAGTTATGTCCCCACGGAATGATGGGTTAGCCAAGCAGTGCAAACCCTTGTCTCAAGGAAGCTATGTTCTGCTACAGCTCTTGTTCTGGATCTTCCCTGGGGTCAGGCTGAAGCTGATCTCTCTGCTTAACTTTCTTTCCCTACCCTATTCTGCTTCCGTTCATTTCTATTTCCTCTATGTTTCTGTTTTTATTTGCTTATTTTGTTTTTTTAATTTCTCTGATTTCCTCAAATATCCTTGAGGGTCCATTAATTTTTAAGAGGGAGCCTGTAAAATACCATTTTTGTCTCCATATGTTTGGTTAGGTTTTGTTGACTAGGGAGGGGACTTTTTTTCCTTGGCCTTAGAATGTATACGTCTTTTTTCTCTGGCCACCATTTTTCCAGAGAAGAAATCTCTAATGTACTGCCTGGGCGTTTTAGATTGGCTTCCAGCAGTCTAGAAACTAAGAGAGGGAAGAAAGCGTTTGAAGTGTCTATATTTACTATATAGACTTTCATTTAAGTTTCTTTATTTTAGTCCATGGCCTCAGTCCTTCCTTCAACTTTTCCAACACATGGAGTGTTTTTAGTTCAAAGAATGAAACTTTCAACTTGAGGTGGTAAGGGAGTCTTGATTGAATTGTTTTTCTCTGCAGGAGTGAGGATAGAGCCATTAACTAATCCCAAAACAAGATTCCAACGACTGTCCTTTCCACATCCTGCGTCTTCCGCATCTTCTATGGTATCACATACCTCAAATTCCTAAGAAACTGAAGGACCCTGGGATGAGTTGTTTGATTTCTTGCTGCATATGCCTCTGCACACAGAGTTCATGTTTCATCCACTAGACAATAGTCACCTTCACTAATTTAACAGGTATGTATTAACCAACTATTATTAACCACGCACCATGTGAACTTTGGAATACACTATGGGACACAAACAAAAATTTCCCTCACCCTGAAGCCTGTATTTTATGATGAATATAAAGATAGCCAAATAAATAAAGATACAGTGTTTCACAACATGCAAGTGTTATAAAGAAAATTGAAGCAGGAAATGGGGATGGAAAGGGCTGGAACAAGTCAATTGCAATTTTTAACAGTTCAGAGAAGACGTGCAATGATGAAAATAGACTGTGGGTGGAAAAGGAAGAAACAAAGAGATCTGTTAAGAGACAAGTTTAATAATTTAGGAAAGAGATGCTGGAGTCTTTAAAAAGATGACGGGGGGGGGGGGGGCGCCTGGGTGGCGCAGTCGGTTAAGCGTCCGACTTCAGCCAGGTCACGATCTCGCGGTCCGTGAGTTCGAGCCCCACGTCAGGCTCTGGGCTGATGGCTCGGAGCCTGGAGCCTGTTTCCGATTCTGTGTCTCCCTCTCTCTGTGCCCCTACCCCGTTCATGCTCTGTCTCTCTCTGTCCCAAAAATAAATTAAAAACGTTAAAAAAAAAAAAATGACAGGGGCTTGGCAGTGGTGACTGGGAAAAATGATGGTGGCTTAGTATAAGTGGAGATAAAGATAAGTAATTATGTTTTGTATGAATGTGAGGGTAGATCCAACAGAATCTTATAACAGATCAGAGGTAGGAGGGAGGAGAAATAGAAACGTGAAGGGTTAACCCTAAGGATATTTATATGTTGTTGAAATAAATTTCCAGGCCTAAAATGGAAACTCTCCTGCCAAGGGCACCATGATAGCAAAATCTTAGGTAACTTTTGTGTCCTTGTAAAAGTTCTACTTGACCAGAAATGCAGTACATAAAGTTAGCCAATGGCAGCCGCCTCTGAGCTTTATATTCATTTCCTTGTTTCTTGATCTTTCTAAATATAGTCAGATATGCAATCCCAGCCAATTAACTCAGGCTGAGTACTTCCTCCTTGTTTCATGCTTGCCTCTTTCTATAAAAGCTTGCAGTCCTTTTCCCTACTTTGTTGTTCTCCATACTCTTGAGAGTAAAGACTACCTGCTTAATGAAATGTTCAATAAAGTTTGGTTATATCCCCTAACTTGTCGTCTTTAATATTATATATATATATATATATATATATATGATGTATATACATGAGGTTCACAGATGGATGTAGGAGTCTGAAGTTCAGGAAAGAGATCTGCACTAAATGCATGAATTTGGGAATAGTTGGGATAGAAATGAGATTTGTGTGAGGCTCTATGATGATATCATTGAATAACATTTTAGATAAAAAATGAAAGGAAAGCAAAGACTTAGCCCTGGGTCATACCTACTTTAAGTGACTGAAGAGAAAAAAGAAACCATCCAGTGAAACAGAGCAAAAAATACACAATGGGGTAGGAGGAAATCCAAGAAAGGATGGTGTCCTTGAGCCATGGGAAGAAAGTATGCCAGGGAAAAGGGAGTGATCAACCTTTGTCGATTGCTATTAAGAAAGTCTGAGGACTGAGAATTACTCGTTGAATTAAAAGCATAGAAGTAATCGATAATCTTGACAAGAGCACTTTTGGTGGGTGGTGGAGTGAGATTCTGATTGGATTAAATGAGAAAAGGAAAAGACAAATTGGATACAGTGCCTATAGACAGCTTTCTGGCAGTTCCAAGTTTAAAAATAAAGCAAATAAAGAGTAATGTTCAGCGGAGGCAGTGGCATCTAGAGACTGTTGCTGTTTATTAATGTTATTGAACTCAAGTTCAGCTGCCCATCACCTAAAAGTTCATTACTGAAGAGATGAGTTTTAATTGGGAAGGAACATGAACTTTTTTCAGGAGGCCAGCAACCTGGGGAGAAGGCAGGCTCTGGTACAAAAACCAACTTCAAGGTTCCTGCCTGACTCAGGAATTTGTTTTTCACTCTTATTATCTATCTATCTATCTATCTATCTATCTAATTGGTACTTTTTAAAATGTTTTTGTTTGGTTTTTGTTTCAACTTTTTATTTAAATTTTAATTGGTTAACATATTGGTTTCAGGAGTAGAATTTAGTGATTCATCTCTTACGTATGTATGACATCCAGTGCTCATCACAACGAGTGTTCTCCTTAATACTTATCATCCATATAACCCATCCCCTACCAACCTCCCCCCCATCAGCCCTTAGTTTGTTCTCTATTATTAAGAGTTTCTTATGGTTTGCCTCCCTCTCTTTCTTTCTTCCCCCTCCCCCTGTGTCCATCTGTTTTGTTTCTTAAATTCTACATGAGTGAAATCATATGGTATTTGTCTTTGACTGACTTGTTTTGCTTAGCATAATGTACTCTAGCTCCATCCACATCATTGCAAATGACAAGATTTCATTCTTTTTGATGGCTGAGTAGTATTCCATTGTGTATATATACAATACCTTCTTTATCTATTAGTCAATGGACATTTGGGCTCTTTCCATAATTTGGCTAGTAGTGATAATGCTGCCATAAACATTGGGTATATGTGTCCTTTCCAATCAGTATTATTGTATCCTTTGGGTACATATCTAGTAGTGCAATTGCTGGATCCTAGTAGTTGTATTTTTAACTTTTTGAGGAACCTACATACTGTTTTCCAGAGTGGCTGCACAGTTTGCACTCCCACCAAAGAGCAAAAGTGTTCCCCTTCTCCACATCCTAACCAAAATGTGTTGTTGCCTGAGTTGTTAATTTTAGCCATTCTGTCAGGTATGAGGTGGTATCTCATTGTGGTTTTGATTTGTATTTCCCTGATGATGAGTGTTGTTGAGCATCTTTTCATGTGTCTGTTAGCCATCTGGATATCTTTTTTGGAATGTCTATTCATGTCTTCTTCCCACTTCTTTTTGTTTCACATATGCGTGTGTGTGTGTGTGTGTGTGTGTGTGTGTGTGTATAGATAGATAGATAGATAGATAGATATATTAGAGAGAGAGAGAAAAAGAGAGCACTAGTGGGGAAGAGGAGCAGAAGGAGAAAGAGGAGAATCATAAGCAGGCTCCGCCCCCAGCACAGAGTCTGACAAGGGGCTCAATCTCACAACCTTGGAATTCAAGAGTCAGATGCTCGATAGAATGAACCATGCAGGCTCCATCTTCTTCCCATTTCTTAACTGAATTATTTGTTTTTTGGGGGTATTCAGTTTGACAACTTCTTACATTTTGGATACTAACTCTTTATCAGATATGTCATTTGCAAATGTGTTCTCCCATTCTGTAGGTTGCCTTTTTAGTTTTTATTTTGTTTATTTTTTCCTTTGCAGTGCATGAGTTTTTATCTTGCTGAAGTCCCAGTAGTTCACTTTTGCTTTTGTTTCCCTTGCCTCTGGTGACATGTCTAGTAAGAAGTTGGTACAACCGAGGTCAAACAGGTTGTTGCCTGTGTTCTCCTGTAGGATTTTGATGCTTTCCTGTCTCACATTTAGGTATCCATTTTGAATTTATTCCATAATTTGGCTAGTAGTGATAATGCTGCCATAAACATTGGGTATATGTGTCCTTTCCAATCAGTATTTATCCATTTTGAATTTATTTTTGTGCATGGTGCAAGTCAGTGGCCCATGTTCATTTTTCTGCATGTCACTGCCCAGTTTTCCCAACACCATTTGTTGAAGAGACTGTCTTTTTTCCATTGGATATTTTTTCCTGTTTTGTTGAAGATGAGTTGACCATATAGTTGTGGGACCATTTCTGGGTTTTCTACTGTGTTCCACTGATCTATGTGTCTGTTTTTGTGGGCATGAACCAGGGATTTTTAAAGGGTTTGAGGCTAGTTAATCGGGAAAGTGAGTGCAGCTGTCTGCACCATTTCTGGCAATAATGCCAGCTACAATAGTTATCTCAGTGCTCGGTGCTTGTGCAAGGGGGGCAAGTTCTTGTTCTGAGACGTGCAGAAGTACTCTGTTCTTTCTGCAAAGGAGAGCAAGTTCTTTCTACAGATACACAAAGGGGGGTCCGTAAAATCACTTATGTAACCTAAAAGACAGAAAAACATTTTGCTAAAAAAATTGCTAAACAGTCAGAAAGCTGAGGTGGTTCTGATTCTCTACTCCTCAAAGCCAGTGGTCTGCAAATCTCAAAGAAAGTAAATTAGTTCTGCTACAAATCAAGGGCCTTAGGTCAGCAAGTAAGACGTGTGTTAACTGGAGGCAAGTTAACCCTTGCCTGGCTAGAGTGCCATTACATTAATAAGAAGTAGTAACAGATTCTTTGGGTGCTAATGTGGATGGGAATTGGACACCAATACAGAGTTATAAATAACGTGCGGGCAAGTGTTCAACTGGGGAAGTTGTATGAGTCAAGTTTCCTGAATAGGCTAGAAGAAATGGAATACAGTGCAACAATGAATCATTTTAGATAAAAACATGAAAAGTCAATGCTATTCAAGTGGAAAGGGAGTATAATGGTCCCAAGAAAATATGCCCAATAGCCCATAAATATTTATAGATTTTATCTTTGATTAAGGTACGACTTCAATTTTTACTTTAAATACTCCATTTTTGCTTTTATTTGTTATACCAACCATGAATAACTCCAATAATACATTAAATTTTTTAAATGTGCCCATTTTAAAATTAAGAATCGTTCATTTCTCACCCATAGACTTTGAGTGTTTTGAAAGCAGAGTTTTTTGCTAGCAGACTGTCTGGTAGTTAGAAATTACTCAACAGATGTCTTATGAAAAACAAAAAGAATACTAACTTATGATAACATGGTCCATTTTTTTTATAACATAGTGAAATCGAGCCTGTTCATTCATGTTGTAGGAGATTTTCCTTTAAGACATATGGTTACATTTTCTTCTTTATCCATGTGTTGCATATACTAGTAGTGAATTGGTTCATGATTTTTTTTTCAGGAGTTCTTACCATGGTCTAACTTGAGAACCAGTTAGAGTGAATGGACTCCCTCTTTCAAAATGTTTTCTGTTGCAGGCATGTGCTATTTGATCACACATCTTTTTAAAAAATTTTTAAATGTTTATTTATTTTCAATATATAGAAAGAGAGAGAGAGAGAGAGAGAGAGAGCTGGGGAGGGGCAGAGAGAAGAGGGAGACAGAATCTGAAGCAGCCTCCAGGCTCCAAGCTGTCAACACAGAGCTGAACGCAAGGCTCGAACCCACAACTGGTGAAATCATGACCTAAGCCAAAGTTGGACGCTTAACCGACTGAGCCACCCAGGCGCCCCTGATCCAATATATTTTAACTGACTTGATTCTTCTCTGTTATATATAATTAAAATTTATATTCGTTTTAGTAAAATTATTTATTACATTAGCATAAAATTCATTCTATATATATATGCATAGACATATAATGTATAAATAAACAATACAAGGTTTTAAATAAAAGTCTATACTTCAATAAAGGAGCACATAAATGTGTATTTTTTAGCAATATAATAAAGATGCCCAGGCAACCATATTTTATAGGTTAAAATGCATATAGTAATTGCTTACTATAGCAAGGAAAACAAGCTTTCATTTTTTATCTAGTGACTTCCAAAAAGTATTTCCCATTTTCAAGAATAATGTTCTTATGATAAAAGTCTTCATGTGTTCAGGAATGTGTTTACATTTTGGTAAGGAATAAAAAATCATGAATAAAACACAAAGATAAGTACAAGGAAATGATTTGTGTAGTATGTCAGTATAAGAATAAAGGCTGGACAAATGAAAAACCTATCTTAAAACCACATATACTCAAAAATACACAAAATACTGAACTAAGAAGAAACATGAAAAGCAGGTAAATGATAAAACTGCCATTTTCTACTTCACAAAGAGAAATGGCTGCCTTTTATTTGTCTTGGCCAATTATTCCCATTATAGTTTCCAGATTAGTCTGCTCTTTTTCATCTTAGGCCATTGAAAAGAATCTATAACCTACTAGTTGTCTTTATGAGAGTTGAAGTTTGTTTACATTAAAGAAAGTTTTCTGAGAGTGTTTTTGTTGTCGTTAAAGCTTGTCTACGCTGCTTCACTTTTTTAAAGGAAAACTATCATATATTTTATGGCATTTCGGACAACTTTATTTACCATTATATTATATGGCAGCAGCATTATCTGGCAAGTCAATGTACATTTATCAAGCCTCTACTCAATACATTATTCCAAGCATGCTTTTGAAATGTGTACTGACATTGACACTGACATTTTCTATTATCAGCAAGCGGGTTATTTTAATTCAAAATGACATAATCAATTGGAGGAGAAACTCTTTCCCAGAGAAAATAAGTTACTCTTTTTCTAGTAGAGTGTGTTTTTGCATATCTTAGAAGTTTAAGTGTATTCTGATAGTTTATATTCAGGTTTGATTAGCCTTAATTTTTAAGATTCTACTGAAGGTTAAGTTTTCTAGAACAGCTCTGTGGTAAAACTTAACATGCAAGACATTTATTAGCGAGTGACCTTGGTTGAAATCAACCCTGGGGGAAGGGAGAGAAAGGAAGCAGGAGTGGGCAAAAGAATAAGTTCAGCTGTGGTGGAGGCCTAGGATCAGCTTTGCTTGAACCCAGTGAGAGCTGCTGGATGCTAAGTGACCCACCAGGTTTGTCCCAAGTGGCCAAGATATCATACTTCACTGTCATCAGACAGCGACTATAGACATCCTTGAAAGGGCATGTCTTCTCAGAATGGATCAGTCACTGACGCTATCATTCCCAGCAATTGGCCATTGATCCTTCCATGAAGCAGGATTTGGGCAGCACATTGCTGTGTCTGCTACGGATTCCACATATTTTTAGCTGGCAATGTACTTAAATCATGTAGAATCCGTGGTCTAGAAAGTTATGCATTTTTCATGGTATAAATTTGGGGGATATATTTTAGAGAATTAAGTATTAGGGACTTAACTGAAGAAACAGAGATAAATATGTATTATAATTAATACAGCCAGGCACTCTCAGTATTTGCATTCCAAATTATATGTGAAGCATTTGAAAATGTCTTTTGTAGTCATTGTAGCCTAACTTAACAAACTATGGGAGGAGTCGGTGTATTGCTTGTAATTGATCTGGGTAATAAAGAACTTTACCAACATCCTAGCACGAGCTTCCATCTTCCCCAATCGTAAGGATGAAAGCATAACTTCATGTACTACTTGTAGCTTCTTAGTCCAGGATAGTGTTGGGCATGCATTTGTAATGTAATTTCATTCCCCTTCACCAAATACAACATAAGACAGTTCCTAACATTTAGTGTCATAGAATTTAAGTATAAAGGCCATTTAGTTCTGGTTACTTCAGTCTTGTCCTTTCACTTCTTTAGGTACCCAGTACACTGCTACCTCTGGCCAGACATCTCCTGGTGGTGATTATGAAAGTGTTTCTCTTTCCTTCACCCAGAATTCCTTCCATAGAGCGAGTTTATTTTTCTTTCCAGTGCACTTTTCCACCCAAAATGATTCCTGTTACATTACTTCTACTTTACCTCCCTTTTTGTCCTTCGCCATTTCTATTAACGCATAGACCCATACATGTGACACAGGTAATAATAACGTAAACCTAAAAACAAGCGATATGATATACGACATAGCTTACCATCTTAGTTCTCGAAAACGTATTTATTTCCAAAGGAGGGGGGCAATATAAGATAAAACTTTAACTTTGGAGATCTCAATTGTCTTTGTTGCCATTACAAATTATGAGTTGGCTTATTTGAAAGGTTTCACTATCTCTCAAACTTTTGATGGGACTATTAAATTTGAAAGGCTAGAATTGAAAGACAAATTAAGCTTAAAAAGCTTTCTGAAAGAGAAGATTCTGGCAAGATACCAAGAGGCTTCTTTCATAATTCCAGAGTGTTCCACCTATGAGACTTAGTAATGAGAGTGAACTTCTCCCCATGTTGTGCTGCACACTTCAATTAAGTTAGTAATGAGATCAGATCATGATTTCAAAACCTTCTGATAAGTTTAAATGTTATGTATATGTTTAACTTCAGTTAAATAAAAGTTTATGAATATTTATTAGAAATCAATAAATAGACTAGGGGACTAATTGAAAGCATAATTTCTTAGATACCAGAGGGTGTTGCTTTTAAAACATGACTACACATTTGCTGACAATCATCTTAATGCGGGTAGGGCCCCTTCTCCTTATATCTTACAGTGGGTTTGTAATTGCTTTGACAAAAAGAATATGGCAGAACTGACTCTGAGATTTCAAGGCTAAGTTCACGTGTCCTTCGCTTTGTTCTGTGGAACACTTGCTCTTGGGCTCCAGGGACAAGACGTAAGACGTGTGATTGTCATGCTTTGAGGAAGCCTGAGCCATGCGGAAAAGACTCAGGTGGGAGCCCGGGTCAGCAGACTCATCTGAACCCAAGCTTTGAGGCACTTGATCCATGTGCCAAAGAAACATGCACATAACATAGCCTCCATATGATTCCAGTTCCTGGTGCTTTGAGCCACCCCTCCGGAGCTGAGATTTTTAAGCAGAGGCCCCAGACCTGGAGATAAATCATCCCTACCATACATATTCAGACTCCTGACCCACAGTTCTCTGAGCACGGTAGAAAGGTTGTGGTTTAACACAGGTGATTGTTACCTGGAATGTTCAGGTACTGTAACTGTATAAACAATCTTATCCCAATAATGAAAGAAGAAAATACTTCACAAATTTCCAGCATAACTCTCTAACTATAAGATGTTCACAGAGTCAGACCCTCTAGCAAGTGTCAGAAATTTTTGTATGCAAATCAATGTTCCAACTTATAAACTACTTTTACTTTTAAAATTTATGTACTGGGGCACCTGGGTGGCTCAGTTGGTGGGTGTCCAACTTCGGCTCAGGTCATGATCTCGCAGGTTTGTGAATTTGTAACGATCTCATGGTTCATGAGTTTGATCCCCACGTTGGGCTCTGTGCTGACAGCTTAGAGCCTGGAGCCTGCTTCGGATTCTGTGCCTCCCTCTTTCTCTGCCCATCCCTTGCTCATGCTTTCTTTCTCTCTCTTTCTTTCTCTCTCAAATATAAGTAAACATTAAAAATTAAATTAAATTTATGTACCAAGTTTAACTTGAAGCAAAAAAAACCTTTCTATTTGTTTAAATTATTTTTGTCTATTAAACACAAACAAAATGATTTTCATATATGTACAATGAAAATTTGTTAGAAAAATATAAAACTTTTGTTGGCAGTGATTTAACCAAGATTGCTTGATAACTTTATTCAGAGGTACTGAGATGTATGTTGCCCAGAAGGATAAGATAGCCACTTGATAAATTGATTTTGGGTATGTTGCCTAGGCATTTCAATAAGCTTTATATTTGAACCAAAATGGACACTTAGTAAAACCATTTTCAGGGTAAAATGTTCAATAGCTTTTCCTATTCTTCTAAATAAAAACATTTCAACTTGTTTTTTTTTTTTAAAGTCCTTCCTGATTTAGCATTTTTTTTTTTTTAGACTTCTCCTCAGACTTATAGTATCCTGGCTAATCAGCAAAATTCCTGTAAGTACTTATCTAAGAAGAGAGAGAGAACAAAAGACTATAAAATTACTACATACATTCAAGCTTTTAGTGATTTGGAAATTTTATTAAAAGTTTACTGAGAGTTCCAAGTATTTATAAGCCTGAAGTAACAGCAAGCTGCTGATATGTTCTCTGTTCAACTCTCAAATTGCATTAGCTTTGGCCTCTATTAGCAGTGTGTATCATGAAGTGCCATGGGTTATGTGTAATATTATGGACAGACCCATGTGTTACCAGAGCTGGAATTGAACTTGATGGTCTAGTTCAAACCACCAATTTAATTCCAGAATTGAACTGCTTCAGTGACTATGTTACTGCCTCAACTATCTCAAAGAGAAGTTGCTTACATCATTTTTACCAGATCAGGTTTCAGCAAAGTCTCAACCAAGCTCATCAGTCAAGTAAAATTTTGATTCCTACTAGAGGGCGTCTGGCAGATTCTAGAATAACTACAGCACAGCCAGAATATCGATAATTCATTTTCCCATAGTTTTTGAAATAAGTACCAGAAGAACTTGCAAGATATTAAATATAAAGAAACCTCCATATCTATGCTGAAAGGACTCATGTAATAGTGTTATACAGAGATTTATTCTCTTTTATGGTTATTTGTATTACTTTGTGAGTAGTTGACAATCTCTATTCTGACATCATAGAAATTCCTTTGTCTAAATCTTATCACTAAGAAATGGATATGGACCACAAAGCCAATCTTTACTAGTCCATTTTATTTCCCTTCTTAAATCTCTAGGTTAGTAAAATTTTTAAGGAGAGGTTTGGCATGAAAATGCAAGCAGCCCTGAAGGTAAAATGTTATATAGTACCATGAAGAGAAAATAAAAAATGGTTCTGATGGGACATCTCAAAAATCTGAGACATAAAGCAAACATACATTCCCCTTTTCAGATTTTATTGATATTCTGGACCTAAGTGCCCCATAATGCTATACAGGAGTCCTTTATGGATTACAGAGTATTAGGGGCCAGTCCTTCAGAGACAGAGTCATGAGTGGAGTTCATTACAGCATCTGAGGATATCATATTTTATCAGCCACAACAACTTGAAGTGCTTAGCCAAAAAAAAAAAAAAAAGACATGGTATTATTCCCTGGAACTTGTCATTAATAGGGTAAATGAGTAAACAAATATCATTATATCAAACATGAGAAAATATCATTATATCAAACAAAATGCAACTATGTTGGATGCCAGAAAATCAGTAGGTCCAAATGTGCATTCTACTGTTGGACAGTTATGCTTCCCTATTAAAAACTCATAGTTTGGGGCGTCTGGGTGGCTCAGTTGGTTAAGCAGCCAACTTCGGCTCAGATCATGATCTCGCTGTCTGTGTGTTCCAGCACCGCATGGGGCTCCGTGCTGATAGCTCACGGCCTGGAGCCTGCTTCGAATTCTGTGTCTCCCTCTCTCTGCCCTTCCCCTGCTTGTACTCTCTCTCTCTCTCAAAAATAAGCATTAAAAAAAAAAGCACGTAGTTTTTAAGAAGGTACATAGAACTTGCCTCTTTGTCATTTTAATAAATATCAATCAAATGACTAAATCTCCACTCTTCATGTCCTGAGTGTGAATGCACAAGATGTCTTCATTCCATACCCAGTGGAGTTATGTGTTTGAATGAGAGCTCAAACTTTGGCAATAATAACAAGTAAAAGTTAGAAAGCATCTAATACTTCCATACTAGCAAATCTAAAGACAAGTCAATGTTTTTAAAAGGCTATTCTAAAATCTTTTTTTCAAATAAAGAACATAGTTACCTAAATAACCCTTGTAACTGTTGCCTGTCAATAAATAGTCTTTACCTGCATGTAAAGAAAAGTAGTATTATTTCAATACAACTTTTTTGGCAATACCATTGTCTATATACATATTTATCATATGCTATGAAATATATAGTGAGTACAGATTATTAATGAATTTTATAATTGTGATCTCAGGTCATATATATGATAGAAACAACCTATAGATGATGTTTAAAGGGAACACACAGACTCTTTACACTGTGGAAATTCAGTAGTAAAGACAAACGGCATTCTTCCTTATGGGGAGTTTATAATTTAGTAAGGGAAGGAACACCTTAAGTAAGTAAAACTTTAAATATTGAAAACTTTAAATAGGTAAACAGAAAATCAGTTCTTTCAAATATAATGTTTTATTAAAAAAAAAACACAATACTCTGATCTTCTATAATACAGTAACAGGATGGAAAGGAGTTAAAGACGTGTGGTGAGTCTTCTCTGAAAGGTATTATTTGAGCCTTAACCTAAATAGTGAATAGGGTCACTGTTTCAAAGATCCTGCATAAAAACACTCCAGGGGGAGGTGTGAGCAAGTGCAAAGATACTGAGGTAGCTGAAATGGGTAAGTGGGAGCTATAAATGAAGAAAAACAGAACTGACTTGGTTAAAAGATTAGTGAGTCTTTTTTTTTTTTTAGTGCTCTTTGAGATGTAATTTCTAGCAAAGAGGCTTGAATATTCTTGATCTCTCAAAGCTTAGTGATTAAAGGGGCATACTGCCTTATTTTATAATCACAGATTTGTGGTCTGTGACATCTGGGTTATACAGGATATGTGGGTGAACACATTTATTTAGTTTGGGACAGTGTAATAGCAGTCCAGCACTGAGATATGTGGGGTAATTTCCTTTAAAAGGTGCTGTCTTTGAAACAGTTTTATGAACTACAGATTTAAACACACAAGTGAATCAGGGTGTGTTATTCATGATCCATTCACTCGTTTATTCAATAAGTCATTTCACAAACAGCTATGGTACACCTGCCTATTTGCCAGACCCCCTTCTGCCCTCCAGTAGTACATGCGAAGAGCCCACTGCCAGGAGAGTTTAGGACGCATCATATTTAGAAGGAAATCCTGCATCGGTCAAGTGAAGACCAGAATTGCATCACGGAGACTTATTCATGAAATGATCACAATGGGTAACTGATAAACGGCAGGATTGAAATCCCAATCTTTGCCTAGATAATCTCTCTTTATTTTTCTCTTCCATTCATTCTTTCGTATTGGATTCTTGATGTTTGTTTGCTGCTTTTTCTATTTTCGTTTTGTTTTTATTTGATTGTTCTCAGGTTCTTTCACCATTTTTCCTGTAACTGTCTTCCTTTATATAAGTTGTCCTCTCATCAAAATCTCTCCCTGTGAACCATAAGGGGTGATAATGTTTCTTATAAGGACTCTGATTGATAGACTGATCAAAACCCTGAGATGTCAAGATGTCAAAAGGAACACCCACATGGGGCAGAGTCACAGAGAGAAACAGTGGGGCAGGAGCTAAGATCTTCCATGAATAAAGTTGTGGGACCAGGATGTAGGCTGATGATGGGGATTTTGTCAGATGTCAAAGGATCTAAGATTTTTGGAAAGAGAAACGAGGAGAAACAACTTGAAAGTGACAATGGAACGCGGAGAGCATCTATTCCATTTCCTGACCCTCTGTTACTTAAGAAGCATGCAGACAAGGAAGTTTGCTCAAGAAACAGCCAGATTTATGTTAGGGCTGGAAGTGACTAGAAAAGCAATTGGAGAAAATGAGACACCAGAAACATATATCCTACTTTATATATAAGGTTCCTAGGATTCAGGAAGAGGCAGGAAGGAATATTTGGCTGTTATTGAAATAGACAAAGATATTCAAAGGTTGTGAAGTTCGAAAACTGAGGAAAGGCACGTTTGTGGAAAGGATTACATAAAGGCTGGGGCAGGCATTTTGGAGATACTAACAGTAACACCATTGCAGATTTCTATGAATAATTCAAAGGAAGAGATAAGACAAGGGGAAACTTTTAACACTTGGCATAACTTAAGCATTTAAGTAGCAGTTGCCTTTCAAGTATAGGACTGAAAAAAAAAAAAAGACCTGAGTTTAGAAATTCTGGGAGAAATCAGAATATCTGTATTCTGTGGTCAACATGGATATATATGATATTTTCTTAAACACCACAGAGGACACTTTCAGTCTCTAAAAGCTCATTCTCTTCTTCCATCTTAGTGAAGATCTGGATTCAAGACTGTTCAGCTGGTCTACATTTACCAGCTCCCGGGGCAATCAGGTGTGGCCCTGTGATGGAGTTCAAAACAATGGGTGTGAGAACAATTCTAAAATTTTTAGTTATCTTAACACATTTCTGAAGTTTCTTTACAAAGTGTAAACCACTATGAACCAGTATTTTCTTTTTGCTACATTTTATACAAATATGGCATACTGTATCCCTTTGCATCTTGTGTGTGTGTGTGTGTGTGTGTATGTGTGTGTGCGTGCGTGATTTAACATATGCCTTACACGTATTCTACAGAACAAAGAAAACATAATCATTATTTGTCTCTTTTGTAATGCATGGTATTATATTTTATGGATTTACTATATTATACCCTCACACCCAGCTTTAATGGAGATCCAGATTTATTCATTAATGCAGCACACATTTATTAAGTGCCTACTATGTACTAGGATTATTTCAGACCTTTATCCGTGTACAAAACTGGTAAAGATTAAAACCTTCACGGACTTTACATTCTAGATGCAAGAGGCAGATAATATGGAAACAGTGTTCCAATCAAAAGGAAAGAATTATTCCAGCACATGCCTGACATGTTGGCAGAACAGCAAGAAAGTCCATGTGCCTGGAGCATAGTAGGTCAAAGGACAACAGTAGATGATGAAATAAAGATCAAAGAGCAGCCACTGACAGTAGTTGGGTATATTCTTTGAGTGAAATGCAGATCCATTTTACGTTTTGAGCAGTGAGTTGATTTGACTCACATTTTTTATCACTGGCAATATTGCAATAAATAAACTTGTGCATATTCCACTTACGTATGCACAAATGTCTTCATGGGATAATTTCCAGATTAGGATTATAGGAAAAAAGATATACACTTTTACAAATATGAAAGATATTGCCCAAAATGTCACCCAATGGAGGTTGAATCATTGCCTACTGCCCCCAGCAATAAATGAGTATCTGTTTCTACTTTATATTTATCTCTGTTCCCTTTTGCTGGTATTCATGTATGTGTGTTATCATTACTTTTTTTTTAAACATGAAACAGCTTACTTTTTGCTTTTTCTATTTTCTGTGTTTGTTGGTATTTGAAAAAACTCATGAGAAAATGGGGAAGTTTCCTGGATAAAAGGTACAGTTTGATATTCTAGAAGAATGAGAGTTAATAAATAGTGTTAGGTCCCAAAGAGTTTGGATAAGACAAGGCTTAAAACATAGGAACAGATATAGGTTTGCCTTTGGTGAAAGAACTTCATGTTAATGAAAGAAACAGGTGGGGCGCCTGCGTGGCGCAGTCGGTTAAGCGTCCGACTTCAGCCAGGTCACGATCTCGCGTTCTGCGAGTTCGAGCCCCGCGTCAGGCTCTGGGCTGATGGCTCAGAGCCTGGAGCCTGTTTCTGATTCTGTGTCTCCCTCTCTCTCTGCCCCTCCCCCGTTCATGCTCTGTCTCTCTCTGTCCCAAAAATAAAAACGTTGAAAAAAAAATGAAAAAAAAAAAAAAAAAAGAAAGAAACAGGTATGTGTAGATGCAGATAAGTTTGCTGGCTTGTGGAGAGCCGGAATTGGACGTTACTTCTCAGAGAGGTTTATTTCCTTTGTGAAATAGGGGGCTTGATCATCTATTGAGAATAAAGGGAATCATGGAAGAAAAGAAAGGAAGTACAGAAGATAAAATATTTCTTGTCAGAATGAGAAAGAACATTGCCTGGTGAAACATAATTCAGTTGAAATCACTGTTAGAACACTGATCAAACAGGCAACCATGAATGCGTAGTGTCACCAGTTGGCTCAGGTGTGTGATTTTCTCCACAGTCTCAAAAGTCTATGTACAGACAAAGCGAACACAGGCAGCAAGATTTCCCCAAGGCTGGATGCTTGTAGGGCAAGTGGATGAAAAGACATCAGGTCAAGGTTGTTTAGAGATTCTTCAGGAAGAACTTAAAGTATTCAGCTATGAAACTGAAGCTAGAAAGTAAGAAAATGCATTATAAAAGCTTTAGAGAAAATTCTAGTTTCCTCCTTCCATGTACCCCTACATATCATGGCTTGTATCATGCTATATATCATCATAGCACAGCCTCTGCTCTATTAGATAAAACATTTTGACTGACATCCTTAATTAACAAAACTCATGGAAGGCAACCAGAAGGAGTTCATTTCCCCATCGCACACATACTTTTTAAATCTTTTCATGAAGAGTAGTCTGCCTATTGCCACACGATGACACCAGGCAGTGCCTCAAGATTGTGGATCACTATGAGATTTTTCTTATTTTAAGCTTTTTTAACTCTCATTTTAAGTTGCAAATGCTTAACAGTATGAAGATTCCCCCCCCCCCCACCAAGATGTGGTTTAATATGTGCGAAGTGATTGTTGATTTTTTTTTCCATGCTTATTTGCCTTTTCTACAAAATGCCATTTTCACATTCTTGGTAAGAGCCTGGGGAGGGAGCGGTGGTAAGGGTGCAAGAAAGTTCTTTATTGATTGCTGTTTTTAAATCGCATTTGTGACCTCAAGGTCTGACCAAAACTTAAATCCCACTTTCTGCCCTGGGGCATTTATTCCTATGGTCTTCAGAGAATTTAACAATGCTGTTGGTCGTTCATGGCTATTATTCCAGAACAGGATGTATGTGGTTTTTGATGCTTATTTGTTTGTGATTGCCCTTCATACTCGGGATCGGATGATCAACAGTCAGCCTCCAGCTTCTCTTCTGTTAAGACCTGAAAGACTTAAATGATTCCCATGTAGCTCTTATATTCAGTGGAAGTTCAGTTACTTCCCAAAAAAGCCTTGTCCCCGCCCCCCCTTTCTCTCTATCTCTATGTCTATATCTTTCCTGCTGCCTCAGGCCAATGGAAACAGCCTCTTGTCTTCAGACTCCTCAGCTACATGTCAGATATGAGTATGCTCTCCAAAATCCAAAGGATATATATTAAGCTCTTATTTATCCCATGGAAGCTGGACCTCTTATCTTGAAGAGAAAAAGAACATCTTACTTATTCCCCTTGTTTTTGTTAGAAGTTTGAAAGGGCAGGCAAGTGTTAGAGAACAAATTTCTTCAGACAATCCTCTTTACGAATTGTGCTTCTTCCTCGTTTCTAGTATTTTATATAGGTGTGGCTGGGCCATTCCTAGGCTGTGTGGGTCCTTGAGTCAATAGTTTCTGTGGGGATTTTGTCTATAAAACCATTTGATTATAAATATATATGGATATATATGGATATATATCTCTCTCTCACATGTGTCCATGTGATATATAATCATTCATGAATGAAGATTTAGAATATCTCTTTCTGTATTTAAGAAATATAAGAAAGAGAACTTATATTTTTGTTAATTGTCCGATCACAGCATGTGAATACTAAATATAGTATTCAGGCCCCATTTTTTCTTCTTCAGATCTTCCAGTTCAGACATTATCTTTTCGCATCATTCTTTTTGTCAAACACACCATTCCTGGTTAATTTCATATCTTCCATCCAAAGAAAAAGGTAGCAATACCGTTATTTAACAAAATGCTCTGATCTTTGAAAAATGTTCATTTAAAATCACTATCTTCTTACCTCAAAATTTCCCTAATACCATGTATTTAATCCTAGTTTTATCATTTATACATCACGATGTATTATCCATCCTGCTGCCCATGGACACTAGACCTGGACAACAGAGAGGAACCTTAAAGAGTTTGAGGATGGCGTTCCCAAGTGTTGAGACCCTGTATTGTTCCCTGGGGCTTCTATAAACAAAGTACCACAAAATGTGTCATTTAAAATATCAGAAACGTGGGGTGCCTGGGTGCCTCAGTCAGTTGAGTGTCGGGCTTCGGCTCAGGTCACGATCTCACAGTTGACCCATGCAAGCCCCGCACCCAGCTCTGTGCTGACAGCTCAGAGCCTGGAGCCTGCTTCGGATTCTGTCTCCCACTCTCTGCCCCTCCCCCACTCATGCTGTGTCTCTCTCTGTCTCGAAAAATAAAATAAACATTAAAAAAGTTTTTTAAATATCAGAAATGTATTCTACCAGTTCTACACCTAGAAGCCTGAAATCAATGTGTCAGCAGGGGCATGCTCCCTGTGAAGGCTCTAGCATGGACATTTTGCTTCTTCTAGCTTACAGTCATTGCTGGTAATCCTTGATGTTCCCTGTCTGGTAGATACCTTACACAAGTCTCTGCCTGTGTCTTCACATGGCCTTCTCTGTCTCTGTGCCCCAATCTGCTTCTTGTTATGAGAACACCAGATATATTGCATTTGGGAGCCACCCTATTTCAGTATGAACTCATCTTTAACTTGATTACATTAGCAAAGACCTTATTTATGAATAAGATTGCATCCTGAGGTTCTGGATAGATGAATTTAGGGGTGAGGACACTATTCAAACCAGTGCAATCTCTAAGGCACAGAGACCTAGATAAAGACCCAATCTGCCAGGATCTAAGGACAGCAAAGGGACATGAGAAAATGAGTTGTAAAAGGAATTTTAAGTATTTCCTTTATAAGATCAGCCCAATGGGGGCACCTGGGTGGCTCAGTCAGTTAAGCATCTAGCTCTTGATTTCAGCTCAGGTCATGATCTCAGGGTTCCTGGGATTGAGCCCCACATCAGGCTTTGCACTGACAGTGCTGTCAATGCAGGGCCTGCTTGGGTTCTCTCTCTGCCCCTCCTTCCTCTGCTGTCTCTCAAAAATAAATAAAACATTAAAAAAATAATAATACAATAAAATAAAATCAGCCTGATGTGATCTGACGCATATTCATTTTGAAGTTGCAATCCATTTTACCTCGTTGCTACACTCAAAACATCCAATTAAATATTGTGTTATAAGCATGTATGTCCAGCCAAAATGAACTTGCAATCATGTCAAGAAAAAAGGGTCTATATAAAATAACTAGGAAGTAAATATTTAAGCTACAATAAATAACACAGTCAAGTAACATCAAAAATGTTGTAACAACAGCATATGAAAATATACAGCTCAGGGTAGTGAATGATGGTTGCACAATGGCAAATACGAAAAACCTCTGAATTATGTATTTTAAAAGGGTGAATTTTATGATGCATGAATCTCATCTCAATGAAACTGTTCCCCAAAATGGTACAAGAATCATTCTGAGATGAGGTTAATTGAAGCCCACTTTTTGGAGTAAATCCACTTTAAGATGTCTTCAAGAAACTGAAAAGTATTGGGGCGCCTGGGTGGCGCAGTCGGTTAAGCGTCCGACTTCAGCCAGGTCACGATCTTAAGCGTCCGACTTCAGCCAGGTCACGATCTTGCGGTCCGTGAGTTCGAGCCCCGCGTCGGGCTCTGGGCTGATGGCTCAGAGCCTGGAGCCTGTTTCCGATTCTGTGTCTCCCTCTCTCTCTGCCCTTCCCCCGTTCATGCTCTGTCTCTCTCTGTCCCAAAAATAAATAAACGTTGAAAAAAAAAATTAAAAAAAAAAAAGAAACTGAAAAGTATAAATTGAAATTTGTAAATTCGTTTTTTAAATATCTATAACCTAAGGGGTGCATGTGTGTGTGTGCATGTGCATATGTTGTGTGTGTGTGTGTGTGTGTGTGAAATTCCTTTTTAGAAATAAGGCTCACATTTGATTTCATTAAAATACTAACATAAACTGTTGTCAATTAATTAAAATGACAACCTCAAGTTATAGATATCTTAGACTGAAGGGAGACCATAAATTTGCAAATTATCCAGTCTAATTCTTCACAGGACACTGGACTGAAACCATATTTTGCTTCCACTGAAAAAGCATATTGCTGGGGCAAAAAGCATATTGCCTCTAACTTGACTTTGGCTCAGGTCATGACCTCACAGTTCTTGAGTTTAAGCCCTGCGTTGGGATCTGCACTGTCAGTCCCTGGGATTCTCTCTCTGTCTCTCTCTCTCTCCCTCTATCTCTGCCTCTCCCCTCGTCTCCTGCTGTGCACGTGTGCAGATGACTAGACATGGGCTCTCTTGCTCTCTCTCTCTCAAATAAATGAATAAACTTTAAAAAAACAACAACATATTGCTATCTAGTTGAGGAGAGATTAAGGCAGTGAAGGAAGGGCATTGTTATTAGGTTGTAATCTTATTTAACATCTCTATTAATCATTGAGTGGGGAAAGAGATGCAAGCTAAGGAAACAAATCACAATAGATTGTCAAGTGTTTTAACACCAATTAGTACAGACATGATAAAAAGGGACCTTCAGTGATTAAAGGGCAGCCACAAATTGAGATCCAACTCGGAAAGTATAATATGGTTGGCAAGTAGCCCTTGGGAATAAAAACAAAAATGTGTAATTGTTTTTAAGGTCATCATTCCAAAGATACATGAAGGATATTCAGTGAAAATGAAAAAACAAAATCCTTACTTTTGCAATAAAGATTTTAATGTCAGTTTTTGTATTTTAATTTGTAATTTAATTTAATTTTGTATTTTAATTTGGTTTCACTTTAAGTTTTTAAGTAGGACATCTTTGCTTTTAGATAGCTTTTGAAATTCATGGACAAAAATTTGCCTCTGGATTCATATTTTTTTTCTTGCCATAGACTCAAAATTTGCCATAGAGAATGATAGGGAAAAAGAATGAAAAGGCAAAGACAAAGAAAGAAAAGAAAAGAAAAGAAAGAGAAAGAAAAAAAGAAAAGAAAAGCAAAGAAAAAAAAGAAAAATTTAAGAGGATTACAAGCAAGTTACCTTCATTGACCCTTGTACAGAAATTAAAATAAAAATTTATAAATACTCAATAAAATATTTGGAGTCAGTTTGTCCTACAATGGGTTAAGAGAAGTGTTTGTTTGTTTGTTTTTACTAGAGATACCTCAGGAAATGAGCTTTCATTAGTTTACTAAACAATTTTTAATGGTTTGCAAACTACTCAGGATAGATCTAGATTTGAAATTTTAACACAACATCCTCAGTTAACAAAAAACCCAAGCTAAGTATTTGACATAGAGAGCATAATAAATGTAAGCCAAAACAGGAATATTTGAGCAAACAGTACCTTGCAGATGTAAAAAATGTCAACAGGACTGCAGTGGAGTCACTTATGCTAAGCCCCATGGTCTCCAAACTAAGAGACTTAATTTAATTTACAGTTTCAGAAATGGAACCTTAAACCACTGAGTTAGGAGATACCTAATCAAACCTAGTGAGGTAATATGTCTGATACACCCTGAATGCCCTAAAAGAAAGTGATCTTACCAGGACCAATCCACTTTTTGTTAAGTATAACCTCCTAGTCTGGTTCTCTTCTGCCTATAAAAGTCTTTTATTTTGTACAGTTCAAAGACTTTTCTAACTGCTAAGATGGGATGTTGCCAGATTCATAAATCCTTATATATAAAGTCAATAAGATCTTTAAAATTTACTCAGTTTAATTTTTTTTTACACAGATAACTCCGACAGTATGTGAAGAAAGAATGAATACCTTTTCAGGTAATCATTTCAATGTGATTTTAATTATTTGCTTTAGGAAGGGCTTCAAATATTAAGCTTTATACTTTTATCATATATTTTGTCATAAACATATAAAGAAAAAGAATTAGTTTCAAGACAGAACTTAACATTTGCGTGCTAAAAACCTATCTCTATAGTTAACAATTTCATGCTTTACATGTCTGAGATGATAAGCCTCAAGAATAAGTTTTAAATATACAATAGTAAAACTTATCACATATATGATATGGGCCATTTTTCCACATCTGAATATCTTATATTTGGTAGTTATGGAAACTAGCATCCTTATAAAAATTATAAAGTAATTATTTCATCTTCAGAGTATAGACGTCTTTTAGAAAATTTAAAATAATGTTTTATAGGAAAGAATTATAAACAATAAAGAATAAAATATTTTTATTCTAATCAATCTCAATAACATTCATATTTAACGTTACTTAAAACATTGATTACTTTTATTTTTATTTTTAAAATTTTTTAATATTTATTCATTTTTGGGAGACAGAGTGACAGAGTGCAAGCAGGGGAGGGGCAGAGAAAGAGACACACACACAAAATCCAAAGCAGACTCCAGGCTCCGAGCTGTCAGCACAGAGCCCGACGCAGGGCTCAAACCCATGAAACGCAGATTACGACCTGGGTTGAAGTCTAACACTCAACCGACTGAGCCACCGAGGCACCCCTTATTTACTTTGAAAAGTGAGAATAATTTCACTGGAGTCAAAATTACTCCAGTAAAATGTTCAAATAATTGAAAGAGAAGATATTTTGAACTGTCTTACAGGAATCAGTTAAATTACTGACTTTGATAATTTAGAAAAACACAAAAGTACAGTGAGTGTATGTTGTAAAATTGAGTAACAGCTGCATCCAAAATCAGTCCACAGTGGCCCTGATTTACATCAGCTTCTGTATCCCCTGCATGTCTGTACTGTGTATGGTCCTCACTTTGAAGCTAATGACAGCATGAGAGCAAAGAAGAGATAAAATGAGAATAAGAAGCGGTGAATTTTTCAAAGACAACAGCAGATGGGTAATCTGTATTTATAGTCATTCACCCAAAAATATGCCTGGCTATACAATGAATTTTATCAACTGAAATTATTTTTGAATAATAATTTAGCTTTGGATAACATCTATTCTGCACTTTGGGAAGTTGAAAACTTAACTTGTACTTTTGCTCTAAGAATGGATCCCTTACACAATATCAATTATATCTTAAGAAAAAAAGAAGAAGAAGAAGAATGGCCAGGAAACAAAGCAAAACAAAAAGAATGGACCATAGGCAGACAGAATTATGCTTTGGCCTTAAATTCTCATTTTGTCCCACTCATTCTATTTCCCCATACATGCATTCAGTTTTGCCCAGAATGACATCAAAATGTGTCCTTTCTTCATATTTTTCCCTTAAATTGTACGTTTATTTTAACTCATTCTAGAATATGACATCCCTTCAGTTTCACGTGAGGTAAGATAAATATTAATCTCATTTCACCCCCTTAGCACAATTTGGCATAAATCCAAATGCCTCTTGGCTTTATATATAAAATGAGGGGCCTGTGGTTCCTTTTAGGCTCCTAAAAATGCAGAGTGGTGGTCTCACAATGGAAGTGGAGTGCTTATTAGCATGGAGATAAGGCATATTCGAGCCCAAAACTATTGCCATCTTCCTGGTGCAAATTCATTGTTTTTCCATGGATCCCAAAAACTTTAGAAAGATTTGAGATTAGGACAAGCTTTCTGGAGTCACTGAAGACTGAACTTTTGTCAATTTGTGCCCATCCTAATTCAAACACCAGAACTCTCACATAACCCCAGGTAGAGAGGTCACAACTGCTAGCATTCTTCCTGGCTTCTATAAACAGATCATCTTTGTGTACTACCCTATGAAGGGTTCTAAGCACCTTAATTCTTTATTTTTTTCTTCCAAGTTTTTATTTAAATTCCAGTTAGTTCACATACAGCATAATATTAGTTTCAGGTGCAGGATCCCGTGATTCATCACCTACACACAACACCCAGTGCTCACCACAGTAAGCACCATCCCCAGTTTCCCATCACCTATTCAACCCATTGTGCCCTGGCCACCTCCTCTCCACCCTAGCTTATTCTCCATAGTCAAGAGTCCATTCCGTGGTTTGCCTCTCTCTCTTTCTCTCTTTTTTCCCTGCTATGTTCATCTGTTTTTATCCCTAAATTCCACATATGGTATCTGTCTTTCTCTGACTGACTTATTTTGCTCAGCATAATACTTTCTAGCTCATCCATGTCATGGCAAATGGCAAGGTTTCATTCTTTAATGGCTGAGCAATATTCCATTGTATGTGTGTGTGTGTGCGTGTGTGTCTGTATACAAACACACACACCTCTTTATCCATTCATCAGCCAATGGACATTTGGGCTCTTTCCATAAGTTGGCTATTAATGTTGCTATAAAAATCCAGGTTCATGTATCCCTTTGATCAGCTTTTTTTTTTTATATGGTGGGTAAATACCCAGTAGTGCAAGTGCTAGATTGTAGGGTAAGCACCTTAATTCTATCTGAAAACTATGACAATGGATTTATTTTTTTCAGTGACTTTAAAAGATGAAGTAATTGAGGCAAACACTAGTTTGCAAGTCTAATGTGAAGATAATTATTTACATATTTACACATGATGTAAGTATAATCGGAATAAAGATTCCACATTCAAAAGTTGGTAATGATTTTATAAAAATAAGGATAATAAATTTTATTTATGGATTAACTGCTATATGCCAGGCACTGTATTCAGTTCTTAGATGCATTAAAACAATTAACACTAGAATCTTGTACATAACAAGGCCACTGTGGATCTGGGTATCTCTTTAGGACAGCTGCCCTTGATGTTTTCATTCAGTGATCCATTCAAACAAAAGGGGGATGGGAAAGAGGAATGCGTGTGTCTGTGAGTGGGGAGAGCCACGGACACTGGTGAGCATGAGGAGTCTAACTTCGCAGGTCTCAGTAGAGCTTGACTCTGCACCAAACTTGATTCCTTTTCTTTCACTTTTCTTTTACTTTGGATGCTTACTTTGTGGCATTGTGACTGAGTTCTAGCCATGAAATGGGAGTACTGGTGATAAATTTCATTCCCAGCCTGTTTCATACACAGTTTTCAGGCATAGTCCCCCAGGTTCTTTATTCTCTTCCACCATCTTTATGTATATAAGCACAAGGACCCTAGAAATCGTATTAAAGATGGACCAGACTCAACATGGAAAAATTCTGGATCCCTGAGTCAATTCTCAGAGGGAAGCAGCCACAGTGAGGAACACCCATTACATACATTAGTGAGGAATACATTTGTATTTTGTTTCAGCCACCATAACATTTATAGTTTATATAACATAGCTTCCTCATGTCATTAAATCTACATGTATATATATTTTTCAAATTTAACACCTCTGAAGTAAGGATGCATCAGACAATCAAAAGTGTCTTAAAATTATTTGATAGCATTCTTTCCTTCATTATAATGTATTGTTAGTTCTCATAGTCAATAATGTCTTAGATTTCATGACATATGGTAATTCACAGGTTTTCTTGATATTGAAATCCATGATCTTAATCATTACCTACATTATATATCTCCTTAAGTGATGGACTACATTGCATAAGATAGCTATCTGGTTCATGATACAATGCTTTGTTACTAGATTTTTACTTCAGAGTGTTTTTTCCTTCCTGTTCAGCAAATCCCCTAGAAAATATAAACATTATTGTAGACATCTTTTCTAATTGCATTCCAGGTGTGTAGGTGCAAATTAATTTTTTACATGTATTTTCTGCTATTTAGAAAATCCAAAGCCCATGATATAATCTGAAAATAGTCCACACATTTTCCAAAAAATAAGCTGCCATGTGCTCCCAAATAGAATAAGATTTGGCATGAATTAAAATGATTTCTACCATAAATTAGAGTTGAAGTCCCCATGGTGGTAAAGGCCACATGGTTAGCATGATAAGAATATGGACTTTTTTTCCTGTGATATAATAGCTTTGTGAACTTGGAGATGGTGGGCCACTGACGCTAGTTTACTGATCTATAAAATCACAATAATATTTATTTCATAAGATTATTGTGAAGATTACGCGTAATATGTTAATAATAGTTGCCCAGTAAATGCTAAATCTTCCTCCCCATCCTTTTTGACATACCGGATTTTCAGTTGAACTTTTACATTTATCTGATTTATGACTTAAATAGATGAAAGTGAATGCAAAATTAGCTGCAATCTCACATTGCTTGCTTCAATGAAAAAAGTGAAAGCAAAACCAGACCTTTTCCTGTGTGCCTCATTAGCTCAGTAAAATCTAATTTTCTCTAATTTCTTTCACTTCCTATGGGAAAGACCAAGTGATTATTGGAATTCATAGTCACATTTCATGATCTTTTCATACCTCTGTAGATTTTTGCTTTGTGAGATAGAACCTGAATTTGAGTTCAATTTCAGACCACATAGGTGAGGAAGGTGAGGGTATATTTTGAGGAGAAATGACAAGAGACTTCATCACTCACTTGCAAAATTTTCTCAAAGTTGCTAAAATCTCACAAAGGAATTGGACACAAAGGAATTGGACACATTCTCATAGCTATGGACAAAGAAATAGGCCATTTCCAAAAGCAGAGGCCATAACAATTCCTCTGGGGTAGCTATACTTCTATCTTTCTTACATGGGGAAAAATAAACTGCCGAATTGGATGGCCAGATATCTGTGAGAATGCCTCCTACTTACTGTGGGCTAGCAGGTATAACTAGAAAATCCATTTTTACAAATAGTTATGGTGCTGTTTTCCCATAGTGCCAGCAGTTTACAACCATCTCAGATCCTGTAATACACTGATGCCAAGAAAATTCGAGAGTGGAAACTTTCTTTTTCAGAATTTATTAATGGAAAAGCTGTCACAGAAAAATTTTCCACTGCAGATCTGGAGAGAGATGTCACTGTGTACTGTGTCTGATTTAAGAGCAAAACAATGATTATAATGAGTTTCTCCTTAGAAGGAGTGCTAATTTAAGGAACTAATGTACATTTCAATAATATTGGAAGCAAGAAACATTAGTAAAAGATGGCAATGACTATGGTTTCATTAGACGAGGACTTGACAGTCTCATCATTTGGATATTAAGAGATGTAAGACAGCCAAAGACGGAAGAGGTTGTGCTATTTTTTAAGTAAGGCTTTTATCAAAGCGTAATACATATAATGTATAGCATGACATATAATAATTATATATATGTATATATACATATATATAGACAAGTGCAAAAATACCTGTACAGATCAACTATTTTCATGACTGAACAGACTCCTATAATCAACAGTCAGATCAAGAAATAGAACATTATCAGATATCCTCCATTATCCCTTTTAAAGTCACTATCTCCCTTCAAAAAAACACTTTTCTGACTTTTGTTATCACTTAGTTTTGCTAGTTTTCAACGTCATGAAAATGGAATTATATAAGGTATGATTTTTTGTGATGATCTTGCTACATTCAATGTTATATTTTGAGAAGAATCCATTCAGTGGGTTATTCATGCTCATTGATTTCTAATATTCCATTAAATGAACACATAATGTCATTATCCTATTATTAATAGGCATTAGGGTTATTTCCATTTTGGGGTCCTTTCAAATAGTATTGCTATAAATATCCTTATGCATGCCTTTTGGTGAACATATATGCACAATTTTGGGAGTGTATTCCTAGTAATAGATTACTGAGTCAGGATATACGTGTTATAAAGTTAATATTTAAACTTAAAATTTAAACAGATTTTCAAAGTGGTTATATCAGTTTGTACTTCCAACAGCAACTGGTTATAGATACCACGAAAAATAAAACAAAAACAAAACTTACCCACCTTAATGGAAATGAGATAATATGTTTAATTAGGCTTTTACTTTGCATTTCCTGACACCCTTTCTTATGTTTATTGACTCTGAACATACTCTTTTGCAAAGTACCTGTCCAAATCTTTAACCTATTTTCCTATTTTGTTTTTGGCCATGTAGTAACTGATTTGTAGTTCTTATATGTTCTAGATATAAAATTAAGTTTGAGACTGTGGAATTTACTGATCATTTTAGGGAGATTGATATCTTTACAACACTGAATCTTTCAAATTATGATTGCAGTCCATGCTTTCACTTATTTAGGCCTTGCAAAATTTCTCTAATAAAAATGGGCAGATTCGTAGAAAGAGGCTTTGCCCATCTTTCATTAGATATATTGTTAAGTCTTTGTGACTTTTTAATACTATTGTAAATAGTAAATACTATTGTAAATGGTAGATTGATCCTCCAGTGGAATGTTGATTAATGGTAGTGAGTGCCTGTGTCTTTTTGGTCCAGCCTTTGAGAAATTTCACTAGAAATTATATATTAGTTAATTTTTGTAGATGCAATAATCAGGTTAAGGAAGTTTTTCATACTTCTTGAATGCTAAGTTTATTTTTAAAAATATAAATGGCATGAAATTTTAGTAAATATTTTTATACATATTAAGATGATTATATTTCTTTTTCCTTCAATATGCTTGTCACTGTGGTTAATTATGTTGGGAGATTGTTGACACCTAATCCAGAATTTGATGTAAGAAATGCAAAGTAGTTATGGTATATAATCAAGTTTTATATATTATTGGATTCTATTTGCTTACACTGTACTCAGGATTTTGCATTTATGTTCATAAGAGAGCTTGGCCTCTAATTTTATACCTTTTAATGTCCTCATCAGATTTTGTTTTCAAAATTATGCTGGCCTCATACAACGAGGTAAGAAGTATTCTCCATTTCTCCATTCTCCAAAATAACATTTTAAAATATTAGTGTTACTTGTACCTTAAAGGTTTGACTAAATCATCACTAAAACTGTATAGGGCTGGTAATGTTTTATAAGAATATTTAAAAATACAAATTCAATTTCTTTAATAGATACAGGACACTTATGGGTTTTTTTTAATCCTGTTTTTATTTTGGCAAATTAACTTTTTTTGCTTCTTATTTCTCTGTTCCTGACTGAGATCATGTTTTTTTCTATCTGAGAATTTCCTTTGGTTTTTTTTTTTTAATTTTTAAGCATAGTTCTGCTTTTTTGCTTTTCTTTTTTTTTAAGAATTTTTTTCTGAGCATAGAATTATAGTTTGGCAACTATTTTTATTTAGCACTCTAATGACTGCATTATATTTTCCTCTGGTTGTGATAATTTTTGTTTAAAAGATAGTTGATGGTGTTGTATGTTGATATTTTAAGGTTAATATATCTTTTTTCTCTTTCTCTTTCTGGTTTCAAAATATTATCTGTCTTTGGCTCTCAGAAGCTGGCCCAGGGTATGCCTAGTCACAATTTGCTTTTATTCCTTAATGGTTGGAATTGTAGATTTCTTGGATATCTGAGTTGAAATTTGTCATTGGTCTTGGAAAATCCCAGGTTGCTATTATATCTTGAAAAATTGCTACAGCTTAATTTTCTGTGTCCTTCTAGGAACACTGTTATAGATACATTAGTTATTTCATTGATATACGTGTGTGCACCCACACACATACACACACATACTTCTTGGTATATTCAATTTTCCTTTCTGTATTAAAATCTGTATATTTTCTGTTGATCAGAGTTCTCAATACTCACTTATTGAATTTTTCAATACTAGTATTTTAATTTGATGAGTTTATATAAATTCCAATTTTTTGAGAAATTCTCCATATTTTATCTCTCTTCCCTATCTATGCCTCCATTTTTCTCTTTAATATCCTTGCCTGATATTTCTAAAAGCTGTTTTATTACCAATGGGTCTGTTTTCATTCTTTTCTATTGACTTTCAATCATTTAGTCTTTCTCTTGGCATGTTTTGTTAATGTTTTGAGCAATACCAGACATTAAACTAAAAGCATTTTTAAAGCATCTAGATCAGATTACCTTTTCTCTAGGAGGTTTACTCTCTGCTTTGCTAGACAAATAACAAGGAAGCTGGCCACCTTACTCCAATTAAGCACTGACTCGGCTTGAATGTAAGTTGTTACTTTGGTAAGACTTCCAGTCCTGGTCTCCTCCACCTGCTACTAGGTCACAGTCTTTGAGACGTTCTACCTTAGATGCTTGGTCTTTAAAGTGTCATCTTTCTCCATTGATCTCTGAACTATTACCTCTTAACTCTTCATAGCTAATCAACTGCTGAAAACTCCATCCACATTGCTCAACCAGGTTTCGTCAGCTAATAAGCCCATCAAAGTTATCCTTCATTTCTGTTACAATGTTTTTTGTTTGTTTGCTTTTATCTCTAGCATTTCTTTTTGATTCCTTCTTATGATTTCCATCTCTCTGTTTACATTGCCCATCTGTTCCTGCATGCTGTCTTCTGTAGCCATTAGAGCCCTTAGCATATGAACCATAATTGTTTTTAAATTCTTGGTCTGATAATTGCAGCATCCCTGTCTGATCTGGTTCTGATGCTCCTCTGTCTCTTCAAATTGTGGTTTGTTTGCTTGTTTGCTTGTTGCCTTTTGGTATACCTTGTAAATTTTTTCTTGAAAGCTCGATATGATGTACTTCAGAAAAGGAAATGCTATAAGTGGACCTTTAATAATATGGTGGTGAGGTGTGGGGGAGGGGCAGGTTCTACAGTCCTATCTTTAGGGCTCAGTCTTTTAGCCAATCTGTGACTCTGGACTATGAACTTCACAAGTGTTTCTCGGGTTTTTTACTCCCTGATTAGGTAGGAAAGCATGGCTAGAGTGGGTGGGGCTTAGTAGTTCTCTTCCCCAGATCAGTGAGACTCTGATAATTCCCCAGCAGGTTAGGCTACCCTTAACTAGTTTCCTTGTGGGCAGGCCTTGTTAAGAAGAGTGCTCTGGCATATTTGAAAACGGTTCCTTTTTTACTGTCCCCCTGCCTGAAGCCCAAGGGGATTTTCTCTGATACTCAGGCTCTTGGAGGAAATTCTTGTGGGAACCCTCCTATGACAGGATCCCCCTGGAGTCTTTAACTCTCAAAACTGTCTGCTCAAAGCTTCCAGCAGTTTGTCAGTTACAGCTCAGGTTTTCCAATCTGCTGCATTGGCTCCCACTCTCAGGCCCTGAATCTGTGCTCCAGGAAGTCCTGACTCCTGACATTTGCCTGTCTCTCTCCAAACTTGGGGGCACTGGCTTGCCTGGGTCTTCCCCTCTCTCATGGATCCAAGAGGCATCGTGGCCAGTTCAGTCTGTGCAGCTTTTTACTTGTCATGATGGGCAGTCGTGACTTCCACCCTCCTTCCATGCAGAACCAGAAACTGGAAGTCCTTAGTTTGTATAGGATGCCATCTTGGCTTTCTAGACCGGTCTCTGACTTCAGAATAACTCAATTATCAAACATGGGAAAACTGAAGTGTCTGACTCTGTTCTTTGTCTCTCTTTTTTTCGGTAGAACCTGATCCCCAGTACCCTAATTTGTGTTCCTTTTTTGTTATTCTGTCCCTAGGAGACTTGCTAACACTCTGATGTTTTCCAGACTCTTGGGTGCTATGTCTTTCTTTGCGTGTGACTTATACCCTACTCAGACAGGAGGAAAAAAGAAACTGCACAGTGTTGCCACACATCTCCAAAAGGTTTGCCTTCTTGGGAACTTTGCTCCCTTAAGTCTAGGGCTGCTTCGAATTCGTCCTTTAATATTTTAAAACGCATACACATACATTTAAGTACATTTCGAAGTGTCTTAGACTTTCTGATCTTTGCTAGAAACATGGAATTGCTAGATGTCTTTTTATAACTTTGAGAGATGGCTACTTAGATTGTTTCTAACATGCTCTTTGACACATGACATTTTTTTCTCAAATTATATGTTCATTGCATCCAGAAAGTTCACCAAGTCTCACTTTCATTATATAGTTCAAAATATTTATAATTTCCATTGTGATTTCTTTTAGACCCAGGTTATTTAGAAGGGTTTGATGTTTTTTAGGCATTTGAGGATTTTCTAGTGATCCTTTTATTATTGGTTCCTAGTGTAGTTCTACTGTGGCCAAATTACTCTCTTCTCCTTCCCCTTCTTCTTCTATCTAGAGAGAGAATGTTAGTGTAGAGATCATGACCTGCGCCAAAATTTTGGTGTTTCAAGCACACTGGGAAAGAATAGATATTCTTCAGTTGTTATTGGTGGCATTCTTTGTCAATTAGGTTCAATTTTTTTTTTTAAATATGTCATCTCATCTTCTGTATCTTTACTGTTTTGTTTTTATATTTTTGCTCTATTACCAAGAGAAATATGTGAACAGTTTCCACAGATTTGTAGTAGTTTCTATTTCCCTTTTAGTTCTATCAACTTTTTTCTTGACATAGTATGAACATATGTTAGTATATGCATGCAAATTTTGAATTGATGATTCTGACTGATTGGCCCTATCATCATGGTGGAGTATCTTTCTTCAGCTCTGGTAATTCTATCTGCCTTAAAGTCATCTTTGATGTTAGCATAGCTATACCAACTGGTTTACTGCTGTTTTGTTTAATTCAGTATAGTTCCCATACTTTTGCAATACACTGTGTGCTTTTTTAAGATTTTTTAAATTTAAATTCCAGTCAGTTAACACACAATGTAATATTAGTTTTAGGTATACTATACAGTGATTCAGTGCTTCCATACAACAACACCCAGTGCATTTTGCAATGATGTGGGTGGGCCTAGAGAGTACTGTGCTAAGTGAAATAAGTCAGTCAGAGAAAGATAAATCCCATATTAATCTGCTCATCTGTAATTTAAGAATCAAAACAAACAAGTAGAGGAGAAAAAAGAGAGAAGCAAACCAAAAAACAGACTTAATGATATAGAACAACATATACTTTTTTTTTTTAATTTAAAGTTCGTTTATTTACTTTGAGAGAGAGAACACAAGTGGGGGAGAAACAGAGAGAGAGGGAGAGGGAGAGAATCCCACACAGGCTGCACAGAGCCTGATGCGGGGCTCAAACTCACGAACTGTGAGATCATGACCTGAGCCAAAATCAACAGTCATACTCTTAACTGACTGGGTCATCCAGGCACCCCAGTACTGTGTGCTTTTTAATTTCAGATATGTCTTTCAGATATGTCTATATTGAGATTCTATTTTTTAATCCAGAGTGATCATATTTTATTTGATTATTTATTTTCCTTAGAATTACTAGGGTTATTTATATATTTGGATTTATGTATATTTATTGAACTAGAATTTTTTCTCTTCTTTCTTGCTTATTTTGGATTGATCAAGTTATTTTAAATTTATGTTTCTTCCCTGTGAGACTTTTAGTGGCAGACTTCTTTTTACTCCTTTATTACTCAAGAGACAGAACATGAATCTTTGTCTTAGTAAGATTTGCTATAAAATGAGCACTTTCACTACTACCCTCAAGATGCTAAAATTTTTAAATAATGTGGCATCATAGACTCCCTCCTACCTTTAATTCTATTGTTGCCAAACATTTTAATTTAATTATACATATAATTCAAACAACAAACATTATTATTAGTATTTTGTATATTTAGGTTTTTTATTCTTCTTGGTATTTTCTTACATTTCCATGATTCTGTTCAGGGTAAGAGAGAAAAGCTAGGAATTCAACACAGGAGATAAATCAAAGAAATTGAGAAGGAAGGAAAGAGTATTAAAACCCATTGATTTACTACTACATGTCAGGGATTGTGTACTGTGTTAGTGACAATAAAATTAATCATTCATTTCCTGCATACCATAAGCCAGATACTATCCAAACTCTCTATATCCAGTACATTTTTAAAGCTTTAGAAACACCTGGAATTTGGTTTAGCCCCTTATGTATACATGGAAATAAGGAAAATTCCCCTTTCAGTCGTCATGTATATAGTGTGTCCTTTTATGTGCTAGGAACTGTGTGACGTGCTGGGGATCTAGCAAAGAAGTAAACAGGCAAAATCCTGGTCAGTCTGGAAGCTACCTTCTGGCCTCAGGAGATAGGCAATAATAAGAAACAAGTTGGTATATGAATGTATATGTCAGTATATGCATGAATAGTATATGATGTGAGAAATCATGGTAAGTGCTATGGAAAAAAAAAAGTATACATTTGGTTTGCTATTTTATATAGGATTGTGACATCACATCAGAGACAAAACTTTGATCGAATTCCTGAAGCAAGGGTTGCCTGGGCGGCTCAGTCGGTTAAGTGTCCAACTTGATCTCGGCTCAGGTCATGATCTCAAGGTTCTTCAGATTGAGCCCCACCATGGGCTCTGTGCTGACAGTTTGGAGCCTGCTTGGGATTCTTTCTCTCCCTCTCTCTCTGCCCCTCCCCTACTCTCTCTCTCTCTCTCAATAAATAAATAAACATCAAAAAAATTTATATTCCTGAAGAAAATATCAAGCTTGAAAAATCAAAAAAAGCTCAGAAAAAGTTAAAAATTACAAAAATCTGTAAAACTAACAAAATGCTGAATTGGTCTCCTCAATTACAAAGTCTAGGCTTATTTCACTGGTCCATAGAGGTAGGAAGACTAGAGGTGGGATATCCTGGGGCGGGGAGGGGGTCGGAAATCAGGCCAGGAGCTAATTTTAGCCTTTTCCATATTAATATTTTCTAAACCCATCAGTCTAGTTTCCTTATCTCATCTATTCTGCTTCCTTGCTTAATAACAAGGAAAATTATTATTTCTCAAAATCAATATACATAAGATGTCCCAAAAATCTTAATGCAATTCTAAACTTAAACAGATAAATAGATACATCTACCTGCTTATTCATATAGTCAATCTTTTCACGTTCTACATGAAGAAATAAGGATACAGACCTTTTAGATTTAGTCAGGACGCCTGGGTGGCTGAGTCAGTTAAGCATCTGACTTCAGCTTCGGTTATGATCTCAGGGTTCCTGAGTTCAAGCCCTGTGTCGGACTCTGTCCTGACAGTGTGGACCCTGGAGTCTGCTTCAGATTCTGTGTCTCCCTCTTTCTCTGCTCCTTCCCCTGCTCATGCTCTGTCTCTCTCACTCTCTTTCTCAAAAATAAATAAACATTAAGAAAATTTTAATTTAGTCAAAAGTCACTTAAAAATCTCTCTGTTTTCTTGTAATCAGAGTTGATCAATACCAATTAAAAATGCAAATTTTGGGGCGCCTGGGTGGCGCAGTTGGTTAAGCGGCCGACTTTAGCCAGGTCACGATCTCGCGGTCCATGAGTTCGAGCCCCGCGTCAGGCTCTGGGCTGATGGCTCGGAGCCTGGAGCCTGTTTCCGATTCTGTGTCTCCCTCTCTCTCTGCCCCTCCCCCGTTCATGCTCTGTCTCTCTCTGTCCCAAAAATAAATAAAAACGTTAAAAATGCATATTTTGATGGGGCGCCAGGGTGGCTCAGTCGGTTGAGTGTCCGACTTCGGCTCAGGTCATGATCTCACGGTCTGAGATTTCACGGTCTAAGTTTGAGCCCTGCATCGGGCTCTGTGCTGACAGCTCAGAGCCTGGAGCCTCTCTCTCTGCCCCTCCCCTGCTCATGCTCTGTCTCTGTCTCTCTGTCAAAAATAAACAAAAAAACATTTTAAAAAATTCATACTTTGATGACAAAAACCAGTGAACTTTGCTTTTATGTAGGGAAATGTCAACCAATGAAAGGCCAAACTGCAAGCTGCATAATAAAATATGTGTGTTTATTTGAGGTCTTAGGGATTGCAATCGGGAGACACAGATTCCATCAATCTTGAAAGTGAGCTCCAGAGAGACACAGGAGGTTAGAAATTTTGAAAAGAAAGGAGGAAATTTGTGGGTGTTGTTTTGAATGAAATGTGATTGGTGTTGGTATAGCTACAGTTAATACTAATCTATATGTGACTGGTTGCTAGGGCTAGTGTTAGGAACAAAGTCCATTTATGTCCATTTTAACGTATAGTGGGCGCCTTGGTTTTTAGCCGTGTTCAGTAAAAATTCTGAGAATTTGAGACAGAAGACATGCATTACCCCTGCTTCCTCAATGTCCTCATGGCTTCATTTTCTATAACCCCTTTGGAAAAGCTTTTTCCATTTTATTCTATTATCAGAGGAAATATAAATTGTGTGTTTTTTTTAAAGTTATTATTTATTTATTTGGAGAGAGAGAGAGAGAGAGAAAGAAAATACCAAGCAAGCTATGCACAGTCAGTGCAGATCCCAACACAGGGCTCAAACTCACAAACTGCGAGATCATGACCTGAGCGTAAATCAGGAGATGGACATTTAACCCGTTGAGCCACCCAGGTACCCTTATAAACTGTCTTTTAAAACATCTCCTATTGTTTATATGTTTGTCCTCTATCTCTCCCAAAACATTTTTGGAAAGTTTTGTTGCTGTTGTTGTTGTTGTTGTTTTAAACTCTTGTAAAGTGTTTTACATGGAAAGAATCTCATTGCTGTGGAGAGCAAGAGAGAGCAGAACTAATGCAAGAAGCTGAATTCCATTGAAGAGCAATAAGGAGAGTAGTCAGATCAAATACAGAACACCCAGTTAGACGTAGCAAATAAACAATGAGATGAACAACAAATCAGTCCCAAATATTGCATGGGACACACTTAGGCTAAAAAAGTATTTGTTTTTATCTGAATTTCAAACTTAAAATTCTGGATGTCTATTGGTTGAATATAACAACCCTAGCAGTAAAAACAACTCATAAGATGACCCAGAAACGGAACCAATTTAGCACAAAGAGAACTTAGAGTCAGAAGGAAAGTAGAGTCCCATGAAACGGGCCATCTTCCTACTTTCTGTGGCTTCAAGAGTTTTGAATGCCCAAAAGTAGTAGATGGGATATTGGAGGCTTGGGGAGGAGGGGATGGAGACAATCAAATCTAGCTATTGGGTATGGGGGCAGGAAATTTCACTTGAAATTTGAAGTATTTTTATGTAAAAAAAAAATTATAATAACATTCCTTCCCCTGAAAGCAGTATGTTGATTGAGTTTCCTAAGTTTAATTAATTGATTGAGCTTTATTATCTCTCTCTTGTCTTAATCTCTTTTCATAAATACTTCAGAAGATTCTTTCAGCTCTATTTTTGTATTTCGTAGAGGCAAATTCACACAGAAGTGCAATATGAGCATGACAAATCACTCTTGAATGCCACCTACCTACCTGATCTCCGAAAGATTCTAAATAGAACAGTTTTAATAAGGACCGTTGATCATTATGGTGACTCTTTTAGAATTTAATTATGATATATTTTAATTACATGGCATATTTGAGACAACATCCCATATATTTACCAATTGATATTTTCAAATATAAATAAATATAGATGTATAAAACCATGTTGAAGTTATACACATAGAGTAACATGACTTAATGACATTTGTGAGCAAACTCTTCTGTCTTTGAAACCATATGGTAGAACCATAACGGTGTGTTACGTAGAGATTTCGGGTTAAAAAGTGTTTACTGACATTGCTTGAAGATGTAAGACCAACACGAGGCAATAAGGAAACACAGAAGTAATTTTACAAAATTGTAAGTTTATAGTGATACCTTGTTGAAATGATTCAAGCGTTGACACAGATTACTATGACATGCAGTATTATTTGCTAGTTATCTATTCATTGGATATATTCATTGATTGTGTTTATCACTTAGTCCATTTCACTGAGGACAGCTGAGAAGGGTGATTTGCATCTATAATTAAGCTTAGATTATTCATTTTTCATTTTCCAATGTCATAATGCATTTCTCATTCATATAAAATTTCATCATTTGGGTAAAGTATTTAAATTTTTTCACAACTAACATAAAAATACACAAAATAATAAAAACCAAAGCTATATGGAAGTGACTATAATTATTAGTAACTGTCAAGTAGGCATTAACAAAACATAAACTTGTTTTTACACAGCAATAGAGGTTTCAAGTACACTAAGCTTGTCAGAAATGTTTAAAGGCAGTTTGCATTTATATTCCAGTGCACTGCTTCTAAAGGTCGTTTTTTTCTAAAGAAAAAGACAAAGAAGATCCGTTTATTCATATATTACCTTCTCATCAAAACCAGGACTGAACCTTCATAAGGGAATATGATATTGGTGACATTTTCTAAGACAATGTTATCTATTTTTACCTGGACCTTTTAAAGTCTCAGACTTAAGAGGTAGAAGAAAAAATAATATCTAACATTTAATATTTTGCCTACCTGTGCTTTTATCACTTCCACAGGAAATAGATTTCAAGACATGTATTTGAAATATGTCTGAGGAAATATTGAGGAAAGAACTATTTACCAAATGTGGGCAGTTAAGGAAAACCAGGAAGGTTGACTGAAGCACATCAGAGCTAGCAAGAGATGCGAGCTGCTAAGACTCAGATCAGAAGAGGCAAGAGGATAAAGCAATTACTAGAACCCGGAAAATGTAATTACAGTAGTAAGAAGGGGCTCTGAGCGAGCAGCTACAGTGTTTAATGGGCTTTGCAGGAGTCCGAGGAATACACACCCCAATCTCAACTTCCTCTTTCCATCACATCTTTTGCAGATGCTTCCCATTGGTCACACCCAGCCCTGGGGTAAAGGAGCTCTTTGATGCAGTCTATATAGTTAACTTCTCAGGAAGCAGAATAGAGTGGGAAGGGTGAGGAAGAGATCTGGATAAGCAAACACAAATATCCAGCACCACCCACCTCTTTTGCTTTGCAATATCTATTGTTCTTTTTCTGGATGAAAAATTTGTGTACCCATACAATATATTTATTTCATTTTATCATATTTAATCACAGATGATAGCACTACAGATATACTCCCACATAAAATATAAAATTTTGGCCACTGCCATTGCCTTTTGTAAAATCATTTTTTAAGTTTATTTATTTTTAGAGAGGGGAAGGGGTAGAGAGAGGAGGAGAGAGAGAATCTTAATCTCTGACAGTGCAGAGCCCTATGTTGGACTTGACACATGAACCTTGAGATCATGACCTGAGCCAAAATCAAGAATCAGAAGCTTAACAGACTGAGCCATCTAGACACTCCAGGCACCCCAGCCACCACCATTTCTTAATAAAAGGAGGAGGGAAAGAAACAATTAATATAAAACTTGCCTTTAACAGTCATATTTCTGAAACCTCCATCTTTCAATATGTGAGAAGTAAGGGAGATGATTCCTTTTGAGATACCAAATAAAAGCTGTGCTGTCTACTTAATTGTAAGTTTACAACCTATTCGAAATATGTAGGAACCACAGCCTCCCCCACCCCCCAGTGGAGTCCCAAACCCTTAGACCTCCACTTCCTGGTTCTTCTTTGCCTCTAAGTTTTGCAGGCTTATTTTCATGGACTTTGCAATGAGCATGCATCAAAGAACACAGGGAGGAGGGACTGAAAGCCTCCGTGTCACCTCAGGGGATGTACATTTGTTCCAATCAGACTACTTTTTGCATTACATGGGCATAGACAATGTCCGGGTAAGGCTGTAACCTCTGTAGCATTCAGCCAATGAGGAACCAAGGGAGGGACTTGCACTCTAGGAGATAAATTGTCTGCTGTAACTGCCCAGAGTGTGTCCATCAGTCAGACACCCGCTCTTGCAAGAATGTTGATTAAAGCCTCCCTTCACTGTGTTCTGCACCCCTCCTCTGATTGGGTCGGTGAGCTCATTTCTCACAATTATCCTTTTAAGGCCCCTCTTACCCTCTGCAGTTACCTAAAATAGATAAGATTATTTACCAAATGGGGTGGCCAAAACCCCTATCCCTGGGATCAGAATCTTTTCTGGCTCTGTCTTTATTAGACCACTAAAGTGTTCCATTGACTATTACTGAGTACGGGGGCACGAAAAGGTACTAAAAGCCAGTGAATCTTCTGGTTCCAGAAATTGTCTTCCTTATCCCATTGTGTAGCAGCCATCAATTTTCTCCTTGATAATGAAGATCAATCACTTCACCAGGAGAGTGACCCTTTTTCTGCATGGCATGAAAAGCACAGAGAGCAATTTCAGTTTCTTATTTAAAGGAGTGTTACTGTGTTTCCTGGCACAAGCATTTCTTCCTTGGACATTAAGACTTCTAAAGCCACTAAAATCAAAGTCACAGAGAAAAGAAGCAAACATTTTTCCCGTGAGCTACTTTGCATAATAGTAAGAACAGTCTCACCTCTAACCCCTTAGTTTCTACATCCTACATATCTAGTTTTTTAGTGATGATAACATCATATAGTGGCTTTCGGTTTCTGACATATGCTACATGATGAATGGATCTTTTCTGATGGTCATCTACATTGAACCCAATTATCTTCAACATAGGTGCCTATACGCAGAAGTCCATTCAGTTACTTATTGCCCAGACTCATCACCAATCTGACAAATTATGTTCGTGGCAAAGCTTTGATCCACCTTCCAACCCATCAGCTAGCTTAGGTATTTTTCTCAGACAGTCTCTCCTTCCACATGAAGGGGACAAACTGATCCTCAGCCCCAAGTTCTGTCCACTGGGAGGATTTCCCTTTATTGTAACTTTCAGGTCTTCCTTGAGTGGAGCTATAATGCAGCAGCCATCCACTTCCAGGTAATGTCAACACACTGTGCAGGTGTATGCTTTTCCTCTGACATAAGGTGATCACAGGGAAATCCTTGTGCAGCTTCAGTAGTGATAGGAAGGTGAGGCAGTAAAGCAGAAGGAACAGTTACTGTGCCTGTCTGAGGTATCCACTTGTGTAGTGTACTTTCTCCTTCTGGTCTGGCTTTGTTATGTTCTTACACACTTCATCTCCAGTTTTCAGCAGATGTTGGAAAAATATCCCCAATTTTATGATTTGGTGACTTAGATAGTGCCCAAATCATCCTGGGCATTTTAGGTCACACTTTTACATGGCACTTTATTATTAGGAGTTTGGATTCTAAGAAACACTCCAGGAGCAGTTTTTCAAATGGCCTCTGAGGTTGGCAGGTGAGACATTTTATAGTAGAAATATGTAGATTACTTGAGTGAGGGGACTCCCTGATGTTGAACCCATGACAACTTTTATTCCTGGAAAAAGAGAGCATGGCCTTGGTATAAAACTCAGAATCTGAGCCATGGTTTTTGTCTTGAGGTCTGCCAGAGTCTCCATGGCAAGTCCCTGTTTTGTTTTGTTTTTTCTTTGTTTTCGTTGTTGTTTTTCTTCTTCAGGGCGTGGCAACTTTCTCTATAAAGGTACAGAGAGTGAATATTTAGGCTTCATGGGATATCCAATCTCTGCCTCAACTCTCCCTCTTAGTTGTAGCATGCCAATAAAAGTGGCTTTATGGACATGGAAATTTGTATTTCATGTAATTTTCATGTCATAAAATTTTCTTCTTCTTTTGGTATTTTCAACTATTTGATAATAAAAAAAACTCATCTTAGTTCATAGGCTACACAAAAGCAGATGGGCCAGATTTGGCCTGCAGGCTGTGATATGGCATCTCCGGTCTACTGGGTTGTGAGGCCTTAAACAGCAGGCTAGACCTACTGAATACGTTACTCTGGACTCTCAAACTAACAGTTTTATGGGTTACCCTGTAAAAGTATTGAATGAAGTATCATACCAAAATGTGGTGTGAGTTGCCGTTAAAATTCAAAGACACCATGAAGCATGGTGACTCTCCTGGTGATGGGACAACTTACCTCTCACTGAAGAAAGGATATTCTGCTATGATAAAGAACCATAGATTCTGAGCAACTCTACCAATGTGGCAGGCCCCTAACATTTATAGAATTTCTCTCTTATTCTCAGGCATACATGAATCCTACTGGGGCTTCTAGAATGTTTACTGCTCTCTGAACACCATATCTGTCTGGCATAGTATCTTCAATATAAGTGAGTAGCACAAAAGGTATTCTGCGATATATCAAGAAGATCAAGGTCCTTTAGACTATAGGATACCAAAGAGCTGAAGAGCTGACGTAGGCCTGTGACAGCATAGTGAATGTATATTGCTGTCTCTGACACATAAATCCAAATTGCTTCTTGTTGTGCTTGCCTACAGAAAAGAATTTTTTTCATATGCCATTTTATTAGCTGCACATCTGCTGATTTACTTTAGTAATGACAATCTATCTGGAACTACAGCAGTATGGCAGAATTTATTTATCTTCCTTTGTGTAATAGATTATATAAGCAGTCCAGGCTTGATACAGTGGTTAAATAGGGCCAGGAACCCAGGTCTTTCCATGTGTGAATGAAATCTTCTTGGATGTCGAGTGTTTTTTTCTGCATAATTCACCACCAAGTGTGTATCTTATTTAGCAGGAAGGAATAAAAAGAAAGTGAAGGGTATGTCCATTCCTTTTAGTGGGATATATTGGAAAATAAATACATTGCTTCTATTAATATCTCATTGGCCAAAACATGGTCACCAGGCCAGAACTAGCAACAGAAAGGGAGGCTGGGTAACATATCTTTAGCTGGTTCCCTATGTATTTAATTTATTTTGATATAGAAATGTTTTTTTTTTTTTTAAGAATTCCAAGTTCTTGTCCATATTGCCAGGATTCATTCACAGATATGACTAGGTTTAGTATAATAATTATGTTATTGGATAATAGAATGTTAAAACTAGAGAGAAATTTGATATGATTTAATCCTACATCTTATGCATAAGAATAAAGTGAATCCCAGAAAAAACAGAGAGTTATTTAACACAGCAGAACTACCTCCTGGCAGAACTGGGACTGCATCTCAGTACTCAACTTTATAGTCTCTCCTTTCCACGAGCTCCTGTTGCTTATCATATTACACCTCTATTTTCTTGTGTGGATAAAAACATGGGTGGTACATAGTCTGGCAACTAGAGTCTAACCCACAGGAACCAAGAATCTAATAAGAAAACATGTATGCAAATAAGGATAAAGTGAAACATAATAAAATAAGTGATTCCATAAAATATTAAAACAAAAAGTATTGCTTTCCCATTTGTGAAAGTTAGGATGTTCAAAACATGAGGTATCTTTTGAATCAAGTACATCTTTGTGATAAGACTATATTAATTATAACTTTAAAAATGAATGAAGAATTACCTTTGTTCTCTAAAATATTTCAAAAATTTTACATTGGGCTACATTGTACTAAAAACGTAAGCACAAAACTTCAATAAGATAGGATTTGGTGCACCTTGGTGGCTCAGTCAGTTGGGTGGCCGACTACAGTTCACATCATGATCTCATGGTTTGGGGGTTCAAGCCCCATGGGGGGCTCTGTGCTGACAGCTCAGATCCTGGAGCCTGCTTCAGATTCTGTGTCTCCCTCTCTCTTTTCTCCTCCCCCCAACTTTGTGTTCTCTCTGTCTATCAAAAATAAATAACATTAAAAAAATTTTTAAATAAGACAGAATTTAATTTATAGTAACATATTGAAGACTCATTAGCAACATATTTTTATATTCCTCCAAAAATGCTAATAGAATTTATTTACATGGTTAGCATCCACCATGGTCATGCACTATTCAAAGTACTGAGTCTAAAATGGTGAATGCCACAGAATTTTATCTCCAAGGAACTAAATAGAGTTTAGAGACCTCAATGAGTCAATACACATAAAGTGCATATATCATGCCTGGCATATTGGAAATGCTATAAGAGTGTTGGTATTTCAGTATTGTTTTCAGTACTATTCAGTAGTATATTTTTTCCTCATAATGAATAGTCACATCTATATAATTTTGTTGGTATTTGATTGGCTACTGCTAATCATCAAGACATCCACAATGTTCCTCTGAGTAATGGTTATGTCCACATGTAAATTTTCTTATACGGATAAATATATTCATTCATTGTTCATTTTTTACTAATTTTCGTGTAGTGGTAACTGTAAATATGTTACGGATTCTATATCATGACCTTACCGCAGTTATGTAGGATAGGGAGTAAATTATAAAATAATAAATTATAAGACATTATAAATACAGTGTATGTGAGATTTATAGAGAAAGGTATGGCAAATTTTCTTTTGGGAATAAAATTCATCATATATTTTTGTGGAACGTGGTGCATGAACCGAAACTTAGAAGACCAGCAGGTTCTTGCCAGACACATAGGTCAGGAAGAGGAGGAGAGAGGGAGGGTGAGAGCAGAGCTTGCACATTCCACAGAAGGAGGCAACAGTGAGGGAAAGCACAGGGAAGCTCTCAATATTTATGGTGTGGGATACTGTTCTCAACAGGGATGCAAAAGCTGGTTCTTGAAATACCTTATATGCCAACGTAGGGAATTTGATTTCTTCTCTAATCACATAGAAACCACTTAATGGGGAGTAAAATGACAAGACTTGTCCTTTAGAAAAATTCTATACCTGTATAAGGTAAAGGTTAGAGAGTGGCAAAACTGAGAGCAAGAAAACTCATTATATGACATTATTGAAGTTTAAAACATGAAAAGTCTATGAGCCAAGATAGTAGGCCCTGGAAAAGATTTTCTTGAACACACATACAGCCACTAAGTCTCAGGTTGAATTTAAGATACATTTTCAGTCACTTAGGAAACAAAATATAAAGTGTAGGATATCTTTAGATAAATTTTGGTGCGCATTTGGATAAAAAGTAAACAAACAAATGCATACAGGTGCATGTGTGTGTATAAATATAAATTGCAACATCTTAAGGAGCCCTAATATATTTTCTTTTCAACTATTGAGGACATAGAATGTCTTTCGGTTTTGCCACAATAATTTTTGGTATAATGACCTGGCAATATTTGATCTAAAACATATTTCAGCTGATTTTTCTCTAGATTTTCATGATTCATGGCAAAATCATTTCAGGTGTACTGTTACTGCCACTGATATTTAATTTAACATGTTGTTAATGAATTTATTCTGAATTCTAAATACTTGGGTTTTGGCCATAGAATTAATTGATAAGATATGAAGAGCAGGTCACACTAGCCATCATTGTCATTGACCTTTAATGCTGACTTGAAGAATCTCTCCCTTTGGAGAAAAGAGAGATGTTCAGCCTGAATGCTCATCTGATATTGGCCCTTGTACAGAGACCAGTAGCCACTTGGTCAATTACAGTCCACCGAAATACCTATTCTTCATAAATAATAAAAAATTTAGTTTCCAAATTCATGAGAAATGTTCCTACTATCCCTCCCCTGTTTCTAGTTACTTTTTGATTCAATCGTGTAAGAAATATATTGAATTATTTGGGGCTCCTGAGTGGCTCAGTCGGTTGAGTGTCTGACTTTGGCTCAGGTCATGATCTCACGATTTGTGGGTTCAAGCCCCATGTCAGGCTCTGGGCTGACAGCTCATAGCCTGGAGCCTGCTTTGGGTTCTGTGTCTCCGTCTCTCTTTCTGCCCCTCCCCCGCTCATGCTCTGTCTCTCTCTCTCTCTCTCTCTGCCTCTCAAAAATAAAGAAACATAATTAAAAAAAAAGAAATATATTGAATTATCTAATGAAAAATTACATACTCTGAAATCTAATGTGGAAATTGGGGACCAAGTTTATTTGTAAAACTTTATTCAAAAATCATTGAGGGGTGCCTGGGTGGCTCAGTCAGTTAAGCCACTTGATCTCAGTTTAGGTCGACCCTTGATCTTGGCTCAGGTCATGATCTCATGGTTGATGAGATCAAGCACTATGCAGAGCCTGCTTGGGATTGTGTCTTCTTCTCTTTTTGCCCCTTCCCCATTCATGCTATCTGTGTGTGTGTGTGTGTGTGTGTGTGTCAAAATAAATAAATAAATAAACGTTTTAAAGAAATAATTGAATATTAAAATAGAACAATGTCATTTTCACCTGGGATATTCAGGAAGACTTTATTGGATTAGATAAAATTTGAAATAGATTTTGGAGGAAGGAAGGAAATTTCCTAGGACACATATTGTGCATAAATCATCTTAGAAACTGAATCAATATCTAATAAACACAAGATGAAATCAGTGGGCAGTATTTAATAAATTATAATTTTATTGTATTAGAGTGTTCCAAAGGGAAAATTTAGATAAAATTGGAAGGGCAGTAGAGATTAGATTATAGAAGCTTTTGAATTGCAGACCTAAGAATTTTAATATTGTTTAGACAACAAGAAGTCCAAGTAGTTTTGTGAGCAAGGAGGCAACATGATTAAAGACGCTTTTTAATATTATACTGGTGACATTTACGCAGGATAAATTGATAGGAGAAGGAAACAGAGTTTGGCACAACTGTCCAGAATATTTCCAATTTCCACATATGAAGAGATAGGGCCTAAATGTAACATTTGTAAGAAATAAATTTAAAAATAATTCAAAGTAGTCAAATGATATCATGATTAATGTCTACTGAAAATAAAATAAAGAGTAGGTTTTTAAGTATGGCTTTAGGTGTTAAAACTGCCAGGCCATAGACTTCATACTTGTGAATAATGGTAAGAAATGAGAAGATTATTTAAACATATTAGGACTGAGTTAGTCACAAGAAATAAAATGTTCTTGAGAAATGTATATTTAGAACTCAAATGACTGGTACTGAAGATATGAAGATGAGAAAGTACTATGACATATTTGTTGGGGGGAAAAAAGTATGATATGATGGAAAGAGAGAAATAATCAAGAAAATTACACTGTAACTCTGATCATTTTTCCCTCCAGGCTACTAAAGGAGTCTATGTATTCATAATCAACAAAAGGCTTTTTTTTTTGTTTTTGTTTCCAAATTCTTGTCTATCAATTCATACATAGTCATAATGTTCATAAGTCATGACCCCCAGAAGAAGAAAGAAAAAGACAAGTATTCTTAGCAGTTAATGAGGTAAGGTGAGGTGAAGAAATAATCTGAAAAATAAGAAAATTAATTTGAAGTAAATAAATTACTATGTCAAAAGGCATAGTCATAAGTGATTTATTTAGGAAAATATAGTGATGTTAAGGAAGATGACAGTAGATTTTCACCACAATAGATTTTCACATTCTTATAAATTTTTGGTTGATTTATTTTATTTTATTTTTTTTTTAATTTTTTTTTTCAACATTTATTTATTTTTGGGACAGAGAGAGACAGAGCATGAACAGGGGAGGGGCAGAGAGAGAGGGAGACACAGAATCGGAAACAGGCTCCAGGCTCTGAGCAGTCAGCCCAGAGCCCGACGTGGGGCTCGAACTCACGGACCGCGAGATCGTGACCTGGCTGATGTCGGACGCTTAACCGACTGTGCCACCCAGGCGCCCCAGGTTGATTTATTTTAGTAGGAGGTACCTAAGTATGTTTACTTAGTGATAATTACTAAAAACTAATAAAATAACAAATCCTTTTCCATTCACCTCTAGAAGAAATGCAGACCCATTTTCCATAAATCTAATAAAGAATAGATGATATGATGTCAACAGGTAAGGTAATAATAAAAGAACCAGTCTTGTTAACAAAATACCACTGACAAGATGTTTGTGGAATGCGTTAGCTTTGTTTGTTTGTTTGTTGGTTTGTTTTGTTCTTTTAACCAAAATATAGCATCTTTGAACAATATCTATTTACTATTCCCAGAGTTCTGAAGGTCAAAAGTGCAAGTTGGCTTAACTAGTTTCTCTGCTTAGGACCTGACAGGGCTGAAACCAAGGCAGGGAAGCTCTTATTTGGAAGTTCTCAGGAAGAATCCCCTTTAAATAAAGTTCATGCAAGGTGTCATCAAAATCCAGTTCCTTGTAGCTATCTGCCTGAGGTCCCTGTTTCCCTGTCGGCATCAATTGTGGCCTGTATAAGCCCCCAGAGTCAGCTTTCTAATCTTCTCCACATAACTTCCTACCTATTCAAGCTACCAAAGGTGCATTGAGCCTTCTTCATGTTTCACGCAATTCCTCTGACTTGCTCTGCTGCCTCCAGTCAGAGAAAAAAAAGTTTTTAAAGGGCTCATATGATCAAACTGTAACCACTTAGATAATCTTCTTTTTGATTAACTCAAAACTAACTGCTTAGTAACCTTAATTGCACTGACAAAGTTCTCTTTGCCATACAATATAACATAATCACAGTCCCTAAAATTAGAGAGAGAAACCATGGGCAGAAGGCTCATTTTGAAATTCTGCCTACCACGTGGAATATTTGTTTTACTTTTATAATAGACTTAAAATTTTCAAGATCTCTTGAATGTAAGATTTTTTTTTTTTTTTTTTCATTTTATGACTTTGCTATCCGTATTTGTGCCATTGGCTTTAGGAACTCCATTGCCTTAGTTGTTAATTCTTCCTTTGTTTGTTTCTTGTTTGGTATCTTACTTCCTTGATGTTTTGCTCTAACTCAGAGATTTACTGCCTGTTTATTTTTGTTTTTGAAAATACCTGTTCAGCAGTTGAGAGTTATGGATGATGACGGTGCTATCTGGTCTTCTGGGTGTTGACCGGCCCCCCTCAAGGTCGTTAGTGGTCCCTGGGAGCACCGCCTTCCAACTTAGTCCAAGCGTCTAACTCACTGCTTTAGTCTTTGGCCAAATGCCCTGGTCAGCTAAGCTCACAAAAAGGCAGGTTGTGCGGCTGCTCAAACAAAGTGGCTCCACGTGGCTCCTGTGACTCTCCCTTTAGCCTTTGAGCTCTCCCAAACTTTCTCTACTTAAGCACATTCTGCTCTTGCTTATGATTTTTTTTTCCAGAATTGTTTCTCAATGTATCTAACATTACCTGCTTTCTAGAAATCCTCAACATGGTATCCTTTCTTGTTTTGTTGAGGGATGAGTTTATTCTGTTGTTTCATAGGGTTTTAAAACAGTAAGAGGATTATCATCGTGATCCTGTTATTGTCCTTTCACTTAGCAAAAAACAAAAGACAAAAAAACAAAACAAAAAAACACCTGAGCAACAGCTACCAAGATATATGAGACATGATTCTTTGCTTTGGAGAGCAAGAAATTTTAGATAATGAATTCACTCGTTTGAGTCACACATTTAGTAAATACATACCCAATTTCAAGTTACCAGACAATATGGTACTTAGAAAGTGAAAATCAATATGGGCACAGTCCCTGTCCAAACAGAGGTTACCAACTGAATATGATATGCAAAAATAGACAAGTATTTATAATTAAGCAAGATATGTATCATGACAGGTGGAGGATAGCAAGCTGCAGAAACACACTACAGGTTAAAATATCCTAGATGCGGTGGGGAGGGGATGGTTGTGAAGGAATTGTCCTCCTAGTCTGAGATGTGAAAACAAACAAGAAAAGAATATGTCTGGTAAGGCTAATATTCTAGGGAGAGATGTCTTCTCTGATTTGAAGGTCCATGCTTGTAGTTACTTAAGTTTCTTTGACTCTGGACTCACCATTTCCAAAGTACTACAGTCTTCAAGCAGATTTTCAGTTAACTCTCAGTTAGGAACTATATTCCCATACAATTAGTTATGTGCCAAAGGTGATACCGATATGCGTGATATTGACTTCTTCATAGTAATAGTAGTTCCAAACATGAACCCACACAGTCTTTCAATAAATTATTAAGTACATGAGAACAATTATATGCTAAGTTTTGTGGAACTATATGAATGTGTGCTTATAAAAACATAAGAAAAATAGAAACAAAAAAGAAATGTTATCCCTAAAAATTTAGTCAGGCGATAAATTATAATACCTTAATTAATTCCTTTGCTTCACCTTCAGTTTTTAAAAAAAATAAATAAAATTTCTGAAGATATTACAGAATTCAGGGAGAAGATCACAATAGTTCCCAAAGGAATCAAATTACATCCTAACTATATGGCTGAAAAATAAAATCACAATTCTTTAGTAATCCAAGAAAGGAAATACCTTTATAGAAGAATTTCATCAAGTAAAGGTTTTCTTTCCTTATTGAATCTGAGCTGTATTTAATCAAGGCCTGTGCCGACTGCCAAGTTCCTTTTTTCATGTTTAACAAGGAAAAAGGCCTCCAAAAATAGACTTCTGTTTCTTAGTACACTCTCAGTCACTGACGTTTCAAATCTCAACTAAGATTGTACTTTAACAGATTTATTCAAGTGGAGGGCAGAAAGAATATGCCATAAAACTAAAAACAAAAATGACATTAATTTAACAAAAATGATCAGCTTATGCTCCCTGTATATTAAAACAGAAGAGGATAATAGGTCCTTTTCAATAGATTTATTGATATATAATCAATATACAAAGAACTTCACATATTTAATGTGTATAATTTGATGAGATTGGACATATGCCAATACCTGTGATACCATCACCACAACTGAGGTCATAGATATTTCCAGCAGAGCTTTCTTTATTTTGTTTTAATGTTTTTTTTTTAATTTTATTTATTTTGAGAGACAGAGAGAGAGAGAGAGAGAGAGGAGGGGTGGGGGTGCATAAAGAGAGGGAGATAGAATCTGAAGCAGGCTCCATGCTATCAGCACAGAGACCAATGTGGGGCTTGAACTCGTGAGCCGTGAGATCATGACCTGAGGCAAAGTCAGACACCTAACCCACTGAGCCACCCAGGTGCCCCCAGCAGAACTTTTTTTGTGTTTCTTAGGTTGTATGTGTGTTGGTGGGAGTGGGGCTGTCTTTCCTCTAACCACATTTTGAAATGAAACAGGTCTGTTTTTTCATCTTTGTAAAAATAGAAGTTCCCTCTAGATAATCCAATATCCACCTAACAGTGTAATCAACAGTTGGACTATCTCTTGATTGCCTTTCACTGCCAAGTAAAACTTTGTTTCCCAACACCCCCCTAAAAGTATACTGGATTGCGACTATAAATGCACCTAAATGAACATATGGCTGAATGAGCTCTGAAACAAAGATAGATTAGATACTGAGACTCACACAACAATAAATCGCAGGCTTAACTGCCTGAAGCAATAGCACATATGACCTATTTTATGGCAATTATATTTATGGAGCCAATTCAAACATGAAATTATTCAAGGTATCTTTTTGAATGAAGAAATTACAAGAATAAACTGCACATGTCCTCAGGATTTGGTTTAACCTTGCAAAAGTGTACTGACTGTTCATAGATTATTTTTTCATATGTGAGGAATATATGTGGTTAAAAAACCATATATTTGTGTTTTTGACACAAAAACAGGTGTCAAATTTAATAAGCAAAAGCCATGCCATGGCTCTTCTCAAAAAGAATATTATCTTTCAAAAGGATTTAAAAAAAGGTCTAGTCACAAATAACACTACAGCAAACCATCACCAAGAGAGTAACATTTGAACCACTTTGGTGGGGTTCGTTTCATTGTATTTCATCTCTCTTAAACCATTAATTGTAGGATGGACCATTATTGTATCATTTATACCATCATTCAGGAAAAAAAAAGCTACCAATTAAAAAATGACTCAGTGTTTTAACAATAGTCTTCGTTGATGCACAAAGCAGGCACCTTAACTTTTCGTCTATTCCGGGCATTTGGCAATGACACTCACCATCACTCAGCTGCATTTTGGTGAGCAGTATTCTATTACCAAACTCAACAACGAAAGTTAAATAACTTGAGCTCATCTTTCTAAGATCCTATAAACATTTGGTTGTTGACTGCAAGAAAATGAGGAGTTTTGCTCATTTCTCTGATGGTAAATGTTCTGTGAGTATCAAACTTACTCCCCATTGATCACTTTTCATGCCTTACTGAATACACAGTAACTTCGTTTAATGCCAAATCATGGAGTAATTCGTTAAAGATATTTTATTTTACTTATTTTTTTAATGTTTTTAATGTTTATTCATTTTTGAGAGAGAGCATGAGTGGGGGAAGAGCAGATAGAGAGGGGGACAGAGGATGCAAAGCAGGCTCCACACTGTCAGCGCAAAGCTCAATGCAGGGCTCAAACCCACAAACAGTGGGATCATGACCTGAGCTAAAGTCGGACACTCAGCTGACTGAGCCACCCAGGCGCCCCTCTTTAAAGATATTTTAAATGGCAATGAAGCTTAACATGTTTTGTAACAACATTGCACATAATTTTGTTTAAAAGAAGAATATGCAGCTGTGGCTACACCTGTCTACGTACAAGTAATGAAAACATCAAAACTGCTACCTGGTCAAAAGTGACTGTAACCAATTATAATTCACATATCAACTTCACATCATCACACACACACACACACACACCTAAGAAAAAATTATGATGAAAAAAATTTAAAACAAAGAAAAAAATGGGTCACTTGGGTGGCTCAGTCAGTTGGGACTGACTTTGGCTCAGGTCATGATCTCGCGGTCCGTGAGTTCGAGCCCCACATCGGGCTCTGTGCTGACAGCTCAGAACCTGGAGCCTCTTTCAGATTCTGTGTCTCCCTCTCTCTCTGACCTTCCCCCATTCATGCTCTGTCTCTCTCTGTCTCTAAAATGAATAAACGTTAAAAAAATTTTTTTTAAGTTAAAGAAAAAAGAAAAAACTATGATGAAAAAAATGTGTCCCGAGTTTCTTACTTTGGTTTGTCTGAAGTTCTTTGTTATAAATTTTCATTCTCACTCCTAAAATGTGTTAGGCGGTTACAAAACTTTTACCTCAAATCCTGGCTTTCATTAAACGAGCACTGAGACTGAGTTGAGGAAGAAAACATTTCAAACACTTCCTAGACACTGAAAGATATTGGATAGAAGTTTTCATTTTTTTCATTTTTGAGGGTTTGGGGTTTGGGATTTTTTTTTTTTTTTGAGAATATATGCCCAACATTACTTTAGGAATATAACAGAATTTTAAAGGCATCATATTGGAAAAGGTGCCATAGGATATGACTAATCAGGTAAATCACCCCCTCTCTATCTCTGAAGATTCTGATAACCAACCTCCACCGAGTCTTGTGAATGAGATCTATTGGCCCTCCTCTAGTGGCCTAAGGCTTTTGCCCACTGCATTAGGCCCCTTGGGCTACCGTAATAAAATAGCAGGGACTGGATGGCTTAAACAAAAGAAATGTATTCTCTCACAGTTCTGGAGGCTAGAAGTCCCAAATCACAGTTTAGCTGAGTTGGTTTCTGGTGAAGATTCTCTCCCTGGCTTGCAGATGATGCCTTCACTTTATGTCCTCACTTTCCCTTTCCTTGGTGCATGTGCAGAGAGGAAGAGAGACAGAGACAGAGACAGAAACAGAGAAGGAGCCTCTTCTTATCAGGATACCAAGCCTATCCAATCCTATCAGATCGTGGCCTCAACTTTACGATCTTGTTTAACGTTACTTGAGCTACTTCCTCAGAAACGTCATCTCCAAATACAGCCACAATGGGGGATAGGGCTTCCACATAGGAATTTGAGAGGGGGAACACAAAATTCAATTCATAACACCACTACCAGTTTAAAATGTCTACTTCCCATGTAACTGCAGTGTAACTTAATAGCAACAAATACTGATATACTTCTACTGTTTAATAGGACAACTTTTCCCCAAAGCCAAATATTTATCTCAGCCACTTCTGCTTAGGGAAAGTAGAGCTTGCGTAGTTCAAGATCAAGCTAAAAGAGATTTTACTGTAAGACCCCACGCGTTTGATAAAGGGACACAAACTGACATTTGCTTCTCTTGGAACTTGTATGTGGCTGAGACCATCTAAGACCTGTGTTTTGTTAAGGTCAGGGCAGTACGGGGGCTTGGCTTTGAAAAACTTACAGCAAGAAGAGAAGAATGCTTTCTTCCTACAGGCAGTTCACTCCATGGAGAAAAAGGGAAGAAAAAATAACTGACTTACACCTGCTAATTTCTCTTTCCTGCTTAATATACAGATAAAAGTTTGGAAAGACTAGAAGTCATACAATAATGGAGTTGCTTCCACATGAGAGGAAACATTAGGAGGAAAAAAAATGCTTTCTTTCCAATAGACCTCAAACAAAATGCTAAACATTTTATCAGTAATGTTTTGCTGCCAATAATTAAGACAAAAGACAAAAACAAATTGCAATAGCAATATTACCAGATGAAGTAATATCATAGAGAATGACTGAATTAACACAAAATCTCTGTATCACTCTGTTGGTTGATAGACATATAATATATTGCAGAGGGCATGCAATGTTTCATTCTGTTTCATTTCATTTTGTGTTCTTTTGTATCCACCATCCAGATTTTGTAATAAAACCCTTAATTTTCCTTTGGGAAAAACACCTCATGGCCTGGACTGTCAGTTAAAGTGATCAAACTATGCTCAAATAAATATGTAAATCAAATACCAAAGAGACTCTTTTTAAGGGCTTTTGAATCTTGAGCAGTGTTCCACAAGTGGAAAGCAGCCGTGAAGGGATTGCTTCCCAGATGCCATCACCTGTTCTAATTCTAGCGTGGTTTTTTTTTTGTTTGTTTTGTTTTGTTTTTATTTATTTATTTTTTTTAGTTTATTTATCTTTGAGAGAGAGAGCAAGCGGGGGGCGGGGGCAAGAAAGGAGACAGAGGATCTGAAGTGGGCTCAGCGTTGACAGCAAAGAGCCTAACGCGGGGCTCAAACTCATGAACTGTGACATCATGAACTGAGCTGAAGTTGGAAGCTTAACTGGCTGTGTCTCCCAGGCTCCCCTAGTTTTAGCATTTTTCAAAGACAGGTTGTTTAGCTTTTGCTTAGGTTCTTTAATTATTCTGCAAATTTTAATTAATTTTTCAATTAATCCATGCTTAAATACCTCTAGTGATAGAAACCAATTATCTCATCTAATATTTATCTTTGTATGTTAAAGACACCCTCTCTCTTTCTGAACTGAAACTTGGACCCCACAGCTTCCTCCTTTAGTTCCCCTTCTATCTCGTTAGGGATATAAAAAGAGATCCAAAATTTCTTCCATGTTGCCACTTCTTCAAATTATTGAATTCATGATCTTTTCCATATTAGTTCTATATATGTCCCTAGAACTCCTTATTTAGGACATCATTTATATCTTTACCATCCCTTTGAAATATTTACTAACCTTACTACTCTTAGAGTGAAGTGTACATAACTGACTATAATGGTTTATATAAAGTGCTCAATTGAATACAGACAAAAATGAGTCTAATACCTATTCCTTGTCTCAGGTCCCTCCTTCACTGGGATTGTGCCCCATGAGTACAAGCTAAATTATGTTAGATGTTGGCTCTGAATATAATAATGCATTATTATTTCATAGCTACACATATATATATATAATTATTCTATAATTATTTCAAAGATGTTACCAAGTAAAATGACTTAATATCTCCACTTGTACAGTTGTTTTTTATTCCTAAGTGAAATGATTTTACCTATTCATTTGTACAGTAAATATTTTTTAAGTTGGAATTGAACCAAAATGTGAAATAAAAGAACAAAAGATATAATAGAGAAAATAGTTGTAATGAAGTAAAAATAGGAAGAAATGAGGAGAGGCAGAGAGGATAATTAAGAAGTTTAATATAATAAACTCTATAAATATGTGCTTGCTATTTCTTCTCTCGTCTTCTTTAAAAGATTAAAATTATATAAAGTAATAATTCTGACAATTTGTCATCGGGTTTTTAATATTTATGAATGTAATATGTATAACAATATTGGTAGGGGTACAGAGTTAGTATAAATCTGAAATAGATTCTGATGTTAAGTTGTATATGGTAAGCCATAGAATAACCACTAAGAAGATAACTCAAAAAACATATAAAAATCATTAAATAATTAAAATTTTACACTAGAAGATATGCATGAAATGCAAAAGAAAGCAGTAAAGGAGATGGGGTGCCTGGGTGGCTCAGTTAAACTTCTGACTCTTGATTTCGGCTCAGGTCATGATTTCATGTTGATCATGGAGCCTGCTTAAGATTCTCTCTCTCCCCCTCTCTCTCTCTCTCTCTCTCCCTCTCCCTCTGCACCTTCCCTCCCTGTTCTCTCTCTCTCTTCTCTCAAGAAAAGAGTAAAGGAGAAACAGAAGGAAAAAAAACATGAAATATATAAAACTGAAAGTAAAATGGTGTGCAGTTTGGCAAGAAAAAGAAATAAAAGGTCTCCAGATTGGAATGGAAGAACTGAAACTATTTCTATTTGCAGATGGCAAAATCTTATATACAAAAGATGCTAAGGAATACTCACAGACACATACACAGACACGCACACACACATACACATACAACTATTAGAATTAATAAGTTCAGTAAAGTCATAGATAAAATATAAATAAATAAAATTTCTGTTCCTATACACTAGCAATGAACAATTCAGAGACAAAATTAGGAAAATAATTCCATGTAGAATACCATCAAAAACAGATAAATTATTTAGCAATAAATTTAACAAAAAGATATGCAAACTCATACTCTAAAGCTACTTCTGTAATAATGAGCTTAGGTATGATTCTCTTCGGATTTATACTGCTTAGGATTTGTTGAGATTCTATCTATCTATATATTAACCTTTTTCATCAAATTTGTGAAATTTACAGCCACTATGTCTTCAAATATTTTTTCTTTCCCTTTCCTTCTTTATGACACTTACATTACATGCCCCTTCCTATGTTTAATGTTGCTTTGTCATCTTTCTTCAGATTAGATAATATCTGTTGATCAAACTTCAAAGTCACTGATTTACTCCCCTACTATCTTATATCTGCTGTTCAGGACTTCGAATGGATTGGTTTTTTGTTTGTTTGTTTGTTTGTTTGTTTGTTTTGGCTACTTAAATTTTAAACTCTATAATTTCTATGTAATCTTTTCTTAACTATTTTTTCTTTATTGTTAAATAATTCAAAAATACTTTAAATCAACAGAAAAATTATAGTGGTGGTCAAAAATATTTGTTTTACACAAAAGAACACAGTACAAAAGGAGCTGAGAGAGAAACAAAAAAGTGAAACATAAAAATCGAGTGTGCTTATGATCATCTGTAAACAGCCATTAAGTAAATAACTCAAAAATATAGTTTAAAAAATCTACAGAGGAATTAACACAGCACACTTAGAAGTATTTATGTAACACCAAATAAGGCAGTAATGAAAAAACAGAGAGCTAAAAAACAGGAGATCTATAGAAAATCAATACTAGAATGACAGATGTAAACCTAACCATATCAATTTACATTAAATGTGAATAGACTAGTCATTTCAATCACAAAGAAGAGATTATTAGATTGGATAAAAAGCACAGCTTTCCTATATACTATCTACAAATATACACTTTATATTCAAAGACACAAATAGGTTGAAAATACAGAAAAAAAATATTCTACATATAGAATCTATAAAATAACGGAGCGACTACATTAATATCACAGAAAATAGACTTGGATTTCTTGGGAGAAATACTCCTAGAGAAAAAAGAGGGACATGTCATAAAGATAAGAGTGTCAATATATCAGGAAAATATGACCATTATAAATGTATATGCACTTGCAAGTCTCATAATGTAAGAATTATAAATGTCTTCACACCTCTATACTCCTCCCTTGGAGAGGAAATGAGATAGCTTGTGCAATCTCTCTACCTATGTGGCTTTGTGCTGTGAGCTCTTTACGGTCAAGGAGAATACTTTCCTTTGCTAGTATCTGACAAGTGTGATTTCCCAAACAATTTGCTAAGAAAAAAGGATACAGAAGTAACTGAGTGTTGAAACTGTGTCCCTAAGTCATAAGCATAAAGGGAGATACCATTTTCTTTTAGTTGATTTGGGAACAATTGGTCCACAGGGGGACCTATTTATATGATTCATGTGGGATTTTTAGCCAACGGCTAAAACACCTAAAACACGTCGTTTTTTGGTTCATGCATGATCTTATCTCTCACTTTCAGGTGTTAGGAGGATTCACTCTACTTAGGCTGATTCTAACTGTACCAGGAATATTGCATATCTTGCATACATGGCACTGATTGTTTTAAGGAGTTTGTCATTTTGTTCTCATGAAAAGATCCAGCTTTAGAGAGTTACAAGCTACCTGCTTGCCTAAATGAAAGCTGATCTTTGACACCACATGTTTTTGTGAAAACGATGTTATTAAGTGATTTCCATAGCTAATTTTGGCTACTGCTATTTAAGAAAAAATGAAACTTTTGGGGGGTGCGGGGTGATACACAGCACAACACATTGCCAGAAGTCTGGTTTGAGACCCAGGAAAGTAATCTCTTGTTGTTTGTTCTATTCTCTTGACATGGAGCTAGTTTTCTCAGTAATAGCTGCAATGGAAATAACAAATACAAAAGCTTCATTTCCCCATCCTTCAAAAAGTCTTTTAGCCTACTTTGAAATCCCCAAAGAATATCTAGAAAAATACCTATCAGCTGAAAAATGTCAAGTCTAATGCTCTGCTTCAAAATTAAGGCACAGAGAAAAGACCCGCAATACAGCTAACTTTGGTTTCTCTGGAGCATCCCTGTTTGTGTTAACTCACCAGGGCTTGTTCTACTGCTGAGGGCACTAACACAGTTTGCTCCCACTTCTGCACACAGTACATCCTTTCTTGTAAGTAATGGAGTAAGAATATAGGAACGGGGTCTATGGAATGGACACGTACTCAGCCGTCTGTTCCTTGAAATAAGTGCAGCAACTTTGGAAGTTGCATTGATATTTCAGACCAAACACTATGGCTTATCTATGCATGAGGGGGTCACATGTTGAATAGAATCTTACGGCTCTGAAGCATAAATCCAAAGTAAGTGTCCCAGCATTCCAGGAACTATGATTATAAAATGCCCGATTTCAAAGCTAAGTAAAATAGTGACCATCTGAATTCTCTCAGCTTAATAAAACCTTATTTTATTTCAGTTTCTAAAGCGTTCCTCCTAAGAGTTCCCTAGTCTTCTCTTTGGTGTTTCGGGTTGTGGAGGCTATCCGTTCAAACTCTCAGAGTAGTCATGAGGGAGGAGCAAAAGGTAAGCATTTAAGAATTCTACATTCCCACCGCAGACTCTAAGTGGTAATGGTGCCCCAGCTCTTGCTCACCTTAGCTGGTATATGGACAAGGTCGGTGCTCTGCTCAGAGAGCCTTGGATGTCTTTTTCCCCTTGTGTATGGAGGTGGGCTGAGGGGGGGGTGGGGTGGTGGTCACATTTTGTGCCTTTATTTCCAAAATTCAGCATGTGCAATTCTTTTCCAGAGAACTGCCCTTAGGCTACCAGAACCTCCTTTGCCTGTCTTGTACAAAGATCAAGAAGCCCCTGGGAATCAGGCCAGAACAGTGAGGCGTAACTTACTTTTCAGAAATCCCTTGTAAGATCAGGCTGAAGCCACCCTTCGTAGGACTTTGCCTGCGATGAGACCTCATTTAGATTTTCCATTTCATACCCTCCCCTGTCCTGCTTTACCTACTCCCTGTCAGCATTTTCTGAATAAATATCCCACCTGTCAATTCTTGTCTCAGGGTCTGCTTTGGGGAGTCTCAACCAATGACACAAACTAGCCCCTTGAGATTGAGCAAAAGAGCAAAGGCATTTTGGTGGAGAGTAGAGTAAGGGGAGAAAGGGCTAATGCTTCAGCTAGTCAGCTAGCTAAGGACAACAGAAGTGCAAGGTATCCTTTTCTATCGTGGATCTTACCTTGACCACCCTTTTCTCCTGTGTTGTTTTTGTCCTTCTTCAAGACACTGTGCCTCTTAACTCCCCCTAGAGTTCCCTTGTGGGAATACCATCCTTCATTGCCCTCCTTGTTCTTCTGATGTCAAGACTTAATTTGTTCACTCTTCTGGACAGAATTTTAGACACTCTCCCCTACTCTGATGAAGTAACTCTAGAAAGAGGCTATTCATAATGGTTACGTATTACTCATCTCACATATCTATATGTACACAAAAATATCTATAACATAAATATTAAAGAAAACTATTAAGATAAATAATAAAGGCTCAGTTCCTACCCTAAAGAAAGGTAAGATATTTTTAGTATAATAAGACCAATTCACAAAGGAGAACCTTTCAAATGTCATAAGAAATGTATGATCAAAGTGCTACTGCATGTTCAAAGAAAGAGAGAAAAGGAGCATTCAGTGTTAAATTAGATAAAGTACTGACTCCCACTTTCCACACATAAGCAAATAATGTAAATATTGCAATGTAAGCACTTGTCCAAGGCACACAGCAGGTACATACCAAAGCCAAGAATTATGGCACTACTTTCTGCACCCAAAGGCTGTGCTTTTTCCTCTACATAACTTTCATGAGGAAGAGCAAAGACTGCTTGACATTTAAGCTATATTTAGGAAGTTGGGTAGTGGATATTTATATCAGGCATTGAGCTACCTACCTTACCTATATTATTCATTTTGCACCAACCCTGTAGAGTAAATATTATTTCTTCCATTTAAAGATTTAAAAAGGGGGTGGGTGCCTAGGTGGCTCAGTCGATTAAATCAATAAAGATTTAAAAATAAATTCAGATGAAGTGACACTTGCTCACACTCACGCAGGTATTTGGTGACAGAGATAGTTTTTCTTGTCTGTTTTTTGTTTTGTTTTGTTTTTGTTTTTAACATTTATTCATTTTGGAGAGACAGAGAGAGACAGAGCACAAGTGGGGTTGGGGCAGAGAGAGAGGGAGACACAAGATCTGAAGCAGGCTCCAGGCTCTGAGCTGTCAGCACAGAGCCCAGCCTGGGGCTCGAACCCAGGAACCATGAGATCATGACATGAGTCGAAGTTGGACACTTAACTGAGGCACCCAGGCGCCCAGTGACAAAGATCGTTTTACTCCCAGGTCTTTCATCCCAAAACCTGATATTTTACCCAATTTGGGGGGGGTTATATAGAGACTGAACGGAGAGTTTGCCAGACTAAGTGGAGAGTAGGGGCAAAAAATGAGAGCAGGCACACTCTGAATGTATATGGGGAGAGGGAGTGTTGCAGGTTGGTTAGGGTACGTGGTAAATGAAGAGCAGGAGAATGGCACAGATTGGTAGAATGCTCTGCTTGAGTCCAAAGAGATTGAACTTTAATTAATCAGCAACAGAAGATCATTGAAGGTGTTAAAAAAGAGACAACAGGACCAAAATGGAGTCCTTGGCTAAGGCCCACACCACCAAACCAAGACTAACTGCAATTTCAACTTTCCTGCAAATGTTCAACATTTACTCCCAGGAATGTAAGCTTAACCAGTAAGTCTGGAATTTCCTGGTCAACATGAGCAAGGAAATCTGCCTAACAGACTCCCACTTTCCCCCAAAGGAAAGTGACCTTGCCTAAATCAATCCACTAAAGGAAATCTTGAATTATGAACATTTCTAACTCAACAATGTAAATTCAGGGGGCGTTGACCAATGAGGTGTCTCAGTTTGTTTGTAAATAGTTAGGGGCACAATTAAGTAACTTAAGAGGCATAACCTAATTGGGGCTTCTGGGTGGCTTAAGTTGGTTAAGCATCAGATTTTTTATTTTGGCTCAGATCATGATCTCTCAGTTTGTGGCTTTGAGACCCATGTCAGGCTCCACACTGGGGATGGTGTGGAGCCTGCCTGGGATTCTCTCTCTCTCCCCCTTTCTCTCTGCCCCTTACCTGCTCACGCTCCCTCTCTCTCTCAAAATAAATAAACTTTTTTTTTTTTAAACAGGCATTACTTAATTATACACCAACCATCTAGGCTTTCAGAGGCCCAAGGACAATGATAACCACAGACAGAGATTGTTAGAGATGTCCCAACAGATCTGCCCTTTGGGCACAAACCACTCCTACTAAGGTAGCACAGCTCAAGGATTCACTTGCAGGGGTTGTTGCATTAGCCCGTTCAAGCCACGGGGCAGTTAGCTTTTGTGCATATTCTGGAAGAAAATCTTCTAGACTGAAATAAAACGTTGCTCTAAATTCCTTGCATAGATGTGTGCTGCAGTGAGGTCTTTTTGTGACGGGGGACATATCTAATTTAGATAATCATAAAATTGTGAAGGTTTATATGTACTATGATTTACGTAGGTATTTGTGTCTAATTGGGTGACTATCATTATCACCGAAGAAAAGCGAAGACAAGGTACAAGGTGTTCTGGCCATAAAAGTTGACCTTGCCTGAAACAGTCAATTCTTTGCTAGAATAACTTTCTTGCCCCACCTTCTTCTGCCCAAAAGTGTTCTATTTTCCACAGGTTTTTCTATTTGCTCGATGTATGCTGCCCAATCATGAATCATTAAATAAAGCCAATTAGATCTTTAAATTTACTCAGTTGATTTTTTTTTAAGAAAGATTTCTAACGAAGAACATAACATGGTCAGAGATGAGTTTTAATATGCTAACTTATAATTTTGTGGTAACAGAGGAATACATATACACATGCTAATCACAGAAATAAGTAATTACTATTTTAGTCAAGGTGTGCTTTTAATGGGGTAGATTTGAGGATCAAGTTCGTTTCCTACTGCATCCTTTAAATCATACCATATAGGATATTGCTTATTTTATATTTATCCAAGACAGACTGTTCTTAACCCTCAGATGCAACTTTTTTTCTAATGGCATCACGGTCGATAAATAGCAAAATGCCCCTGTGTCAAACTGCTTGTGTTTCCAGAGGATCTAAGCCAGTCTGTAAGAATGAAAGCCAATCAACCAAACACAAACCAGCATGTGGGAATTTAGATCTAATCCAGTAAGGAAGGTATCAATGACCAAAAAGCTTAAAGTTGAGCATTCTGGGCAGCAGTAACATTTAATGTCAGGTGAAAGACCAGATCATTGCCAAGAGCACTGATTTACCATAATGCCAAAATAAAGATAATTCTTGGGAGTTCAACAGCTTCAGGGACCAGACAAGAATGTTAGATGTCCCAAGACACCGGCCTGGGATTAAGGCGAACTTCCAGATTCCTATCCCACATTTGCCTAAGGGGTAGGAACTAGGGTGAGTGGAAGCAGTTAGAGGTATGAAGAAGCATTAGGCATACAGAAACTAACTAGAAAAGTCGGGGAGGAACACTGGCCTCAATATTGGAGAGAGAATAAGATATTGGATAGAGGATAAGATAATGTGGTGCTCTGATCAGATCTAAGATGCTGTTTATAAAACATAAAATTTGCTCCATGTGCAAAAAGGACATTTCCAGACCCAGATTTCACAAGAATATATACTCTCATGCCAGAAGGGACAGACATAATCAACGGCCATGACTTTTGTCAAAGATATTGGGACAAAACAAAGATCTAAATCCATTTATTTATTGAAACATTTATTTGTTCTATAAAAATGGATGGGGTACCTACTATATACTAGGATTTCTCTCAGGTACTGACAATTCATCAGTGCAGAAACAAAAAGGCAAACAAACAATGAAAGAGAAAGCTTCCTTCTCTCTGGAAGCTTACATTCCAGTGGGGAAGATAAACAGCGAACAAGTATAGTGAACAAGTAAATACATAACACATCCGTTATTGCTAACTGCTTTGGGACACAGTAATTACATTTAAAATGACGTTCCTCGCGGGTACAAGAGGCCACAATGCTCATGTGAGAGAAGAGGACAGAAGAGGATGTAAAACCCCCCACTGGCTGGCCTCAAGGGTGAGTGGAAAGAAAGGTCTTTAAATGTTTCAAAGCAATCCACAATGTCATCAAGTCACTTGCAGAGCAGAAGGGAATGTGTTATATGCATATCAGCATGCCTGCCTCTCTGTCATTTCTGAAGCTATTAAAGGTACTGAAGCAGAGACCTGAGAAGGAATCCACTTCCTTCCCCTAGGGACAGCATAGTACAGTTGGTCAGCTACTTTAAATAAGAGTATTATTTAATTTTTTGAGTGAAACTAAAGTTTATGGTATTACATATCTACGCGGTTGAAGTTTTTTTTTTTTTTAAATCAATTACAGAGCCTAAGATTCCGAATTAATGGACTCTTACTGTAGGTTCATTAAAGTAGGACTGATTTTCACTACATTTTAATCCATGTCTCTAGTTTTGAAATAATGGAAGCTTCTGGAAATTGCTTTCAAATTTTAAAGCATTATCTGCTATTGAAATATGTACTTCTAAAGCAGAGTCTATGTGCCTGTTGAACGAGTTAGCTTTACCATATTACCATGAACCCTCACCCATTGATTAAATACTAATGTGACCCCAAAGCAATTTCAACTAAAAAGTTTTTTTTCTTTCTGTAGGCCTCATGCCTCCAAAGCTATTAAGCTACTTTGTTCTTCTGTTAATTATCTGAAATGTTATTAATCTGAAACCTAAAACTCTTAGAACTTCTTCAAAGCTACTCTACAATGACAATGGAATAGAAGTTAAAAATATAATTAAAAGATTGGAAAAAGAGATTCTAATGGTTAATTTCCAAACTTTTAGACCTTAATGCTTATGCCATTGTCTTCTTTTGTCTGATTTTGTTCTTGTTCCTCCAAATTATTTTTAAGTGGTGAAATTACTGTCTTTTGCAAAAAGATTGGGAAACGGTCACTATTAAAAAAAAACAAATAAATTGCTTTCATACTGAAACTGACATTTTTAGCACTTTTGTGCAAAAATCTATATAACCTATAATTTATATTATTACCTTCCCAGTGGGAACCCTCACCCCACTGCCTTTGCACCACTGAAATTGGACAGTGCCCTCTGGAGAGATGAAATTCTGGTGGTCCTGCTATGGAGTTGTCACTCTCTACACAGGTCCTGAATCTCAGGGCATGCAGAGATAAAATAAGCATGCATTGGGTCTATTTGTCTCGGGGAGAGATAAAAATTCAGGACAGTCAGAAATTTGGTCTATTTAACTCAGAAAGAGACATAAAGAACTGGGAATTGGGATGTTCCTATAAGGTATAGGATAGGCATAACATTTAGAGACTAATAGTTACTTCAGTTGTCAACAGCACAACTTCTTAACATAATAAATAGTCCTTAATGAATGCAACCAAGTTTCATGGATCTAGTTTGGTTGGCTTCTTGTGTGGATGAAAACTTTAAATATTTTGACAGCTATCCACATTAACAAATGTTTCCAGAAAAGATGAATAATATTAGATGTGAAGGATGTTTCACTTATATCATCCTGGCCTTATAATGTATTAGGAAAATGGCCCATTAAGTTCTAATGACTACCAAATCAGTTAGTAAGCACAATGATCTTGACCTAAAGAAGAAAAAAAAAAAAAAGGTGCTCGGATTCAGTTGTGGGTTCTGTCCCTTGTGATAAGGGTGATGCTGAACAATGGATTTCACGTTTAGAAACTTATTTTTCTCATTCATAACATGGAGCAAACAAGAGTACTTATTCATGGTGATGTTATCAGTGCCAAATAAAACAATACCAGGAAAATGTACTTGGTAGGGTGTAATCTCCTGACAGCCCCCCTTTGCCCTCTATTCCAGTTAAATCCATTCTTTTCATTTTTCTGAATGGACCATTCTTATTATTCCTCATTTGTTTTGCTTTGCTGTTTTGCACTACCAAGAATGCATTTCTTTCTTATTGTAAACTGCTATTTAGTTAGTTAGTTTTTCCCCTCATCTTGTTTTCTAAGACTTTAATAGTTTTAGTTCTTACCTTTAGGTCTTTTGTTCATTTTGAGTTATTTTTTTTTTAACATTTATTTATTTTTGAGAGAGCACACGTGCACGAGGGGCAGAGAGGGAGGGAGACACAGAATCGGAAGCAGGCTCCAGGCTTTGAGCTGTCAGCGCAGCTTGAACCCACAAACTCTGAGATCATGACCTGAGCTGAAGTCAGAGGCTTAACCCACTGAGCCACCCAGGCGTCCCATGTAAACTCTTACTTAACAGTGAAGCACCAAGTTACACATCATTCTTGTCGTAAAACTTTCATTGAGTCTGCCTCCCCTCCCCATCCCAACAGGCAGAATCGACCTTCTGCACTTTTACACTTTCTTAGCGTGCTGTGGAGGTTTCCTCACAGCAATCACAAATTTGTCTCACTTTTTGTTTACATTTGTGTTTCCTTCATTAAGTATAAATTGCTGAAGCCTTAGCTATACTTTATATTCATATGCTTTTTCTAGGAAAAGTGCCTGAAATATAACTAATATTCAATAAATGTTGAATGCATGGCAGCATGAATACACGCATATTATCAGGTTGTGCAAAGTTCAGTGAATGCTCAGAGAACTTACTACTCACAGTTATCGGGGCTAGCAGCTTCATAAAAGGCATATTATACAACCCACCAAAACCTGTATTTCCAAACAAGAAAATATATATGAAAATTAGATAACTTTCTTAAAACCATAGATTGGCCTTGAAGGTTGCCGTGGTTTAAAGCCTCTCTCTCTCTCTTTCTCCCTCTCAGAAAAAGAAGAAAGAGAGGTAGAGAGAGGAGATATATATACTTATATTCATACATAATATATATATATTATAATTATGTGGTAATATAATATATATTATATTATGGACTGGAGCATCTCTCAAAATTCATATACTGAAGCCCAGACCTCCAAGTACTTCAGAATGTGGCTGTATTTAGAGATCATACTTTACCTTTAAAGAGGTTAATTAAGTTAAAAAGATCCCATTAGGGTAATCCCTAATCCAATCTGACTGTTGTCTTTACAAGAGGAGGAAAATTGGACATACAAAAAACCATCATGGAAAGAAAAGACTATGTGAGAATATAAGGAGAGGGTGCCATATTCAAGCCAAGGAGAGAAACATCAGGAGACTTTAAATCTGCCAATACCTTGATCTTGGACTGCCACCTTTAAAACTGTAGGGAAATAAAGTTATGTTGTTTAGCAGAACCTAATCAGTGGTATTTTGTTAGGCAGTCCTAGATAATTAATGTATTTACACACACACACATGCACACACACACATTTTTAATTTGTGTGAACATAGCATACATACCTGGTTTTAAATAGTCAAATAGCATTACATCCCTCACAACTCAGATCATGATCATCTGCCTTACCCTGGATTTCTATTCCTCAGAGACTACCAATTTCAACTCTTTTAGCGGTTTCCTCTTGTATTTTCTCATTTCTAAATCTCATTTCTAAATATAATATTATATTATTTTTCACATTTCAGATGTAGATATTATTAACTTTATACCAGAAAAGATGGAGATTGACTTTTCGTACATTCTTCTCTCATCTTTCTGGAATATGTATTCCATAATTTTGGCTAAATAAATATGCAGTGTTCACATAATTATGACTCCAGCAATGTTATTCTCAGCTCAGTTGCAGACTAGCAGGATACTAAGTAGCAATCCTGCAGACACTTCCATCCATGAGAATCAGCAACCTTCTCTTCAACCTGCAGAGGCCATGCCTGCCTTGCTTAAAGATTCCATAATGTCTTTCCACGAGACAGTTAGTTACCTTGCAGAACAAAGTAATTTCACCTCATTTGTCCCTCCCAGTTAGGTGCTCATTAGCTTTCAACCTAGTGTTAATTAGATGTCAGTATATTTCAAGAGATCAATTACAGAGTTAAAGCTACAAGACAGGGTTACTAATCAAAAGTATTACAAGATTTTGCTAAATTGTATCAACATAAATCTGGAGACTAAGTGTGGGAGCTATTTTTATGATACTGAATGAAGGAGGGGAAAAATAACTTCAGAGATACTGTGGGTCAATCTACCTTCACACCCACCCCCTGTCTAGGTCCTATGGTAAAGTCCATGAGAAAGACGCTTCACCATGATTTTCAGAAATATATAGATGGGATAAGAAGAGAGTCGTTGAGAAGTGTATGACTAATTTCTGTAGGCCAAGGGGGTAAGGGGAGATACTGCTAGTGAAATGGATATTTATTTTTGATAGTGATGCTGGAAGCATTCAAGCAGCAGCTCTAATTTATAGGATGAATATATATTTATTTACCCTACTCAGCACCAGAATGGTCTGAAACAGATAAATCTTTGGTGGTTACTTAATGATCATGGTGCCCTTAGCAATACATTTTATGGCTACTCAGAAAGTTCCTGGAAGTATTTCATGTGTGCCCGTCAGAGATCCGATGTGAGCCACCACAACAGCCATGCCCAGATACCCAATTCCCAAACTTGTATTAGATCATAAAATCCAAGCCTGTTGAAGTACTCTAGGTACACTTGAGTAAGGAAACTCTGTTAATATAATAAAAAGGTACTGTAAATTTCTTTCCTAACCTTCTTTTGTGGCTATTATCTGGGTTTACTGTGTACTAAGGAAAATGCCATACTATTTGAAGATGACTGAATACTGATTCTGAACTAATGCTCTAACTTTGGAAGATCCACAATATCATCCTGGACGACAAAGATAATGTGGTCTTACAGATGTCTGAGGATAAATGGATAGAGTCAACAGTGATCAGAATCCCTACAGAATTAAGAGATGTTGGGACAAGAAGTGTCAATTAGGAATCCCTGGAATTCTTCTTCCCTTCCAAAATAATAAATCAAAATTAATACTTGGCGAGGGGGAGGGGTGTTGCAGTGTATAACACAGACATCAAAGATTTGAAAGATGCCAAAGACGTGATTCCTATCACTTTCCCCACTTAACTCCCTTTTGTGCAGAAGACAGATGTATCCTGGAGAATGACAGTTGGTTATTAAGAATGTAAACAAAAGCTAAATGCAATAGTGTTGTCTATTCTTCCTGTTGTGTCTTTATGGTAGGAAATCAGCAAAGGCCTTTGTCTCTGTTACATTTGTTTCTATTACCACAAGGGAAAGAACACAAAAGTGGTTTGAATTCAGTCAACAGAGATAGCATTGTATCTTTGTTCTTATGCTTTAGAGCTAAATCAACTGTAGTGATCCATGCAATAATTCAATTTTACAGAGATCTGATCATCCCCAAATCTCAAAGTAAATGAAATTGGGCTACTGAAGGGATTGGTAAGCTCTGGTCTATTAGCCAAATTCAGGCTACTACCTGCTTTTGTAGGGCCTGTGAATTAAGAATCATATTTGTAAAGAGTTATAAACACACACACACACACACACACACACACACACACACACACTACCATGTGACAGGAACTAAATGTGACCCACAAACCCTAAGATATTTATTCTCCGGTGCTTTAGATAGAAAAAAAATTGCCGACCCATGGTCTACTATATCAATAATGCCATATTAATAGAATCTAATAAATAGGAAGTTTCAGTTGACTTACAATACAATCTTATGCCATTGCATATAAAAATAAATCCCATGAGCAAATAGGTCTGCAACTCTGTAAACTTCCAGTGTTTCTGATGTTCCAGGGCATTTGGAAAATCCACTCTAAAGTGAAATATACTCATTAGACCTAAGAAAGATACACAACGCTTTTACAAGATCCCTCTGGCTTTGGGACAAAACATTTGGTTCTAAACAATTCGTTAAATAATCTCAGTGGCTACTAGCCTTGAATAAAATCTAAGGCAAGAGAAGGCTGTCCATCTTCTCCAAGCCACAATACTACCATCTGTGTACTTGGCTCTATGAACCAGAAGATCCAAGATGCTTAAGATTTCGTGGAAGAGTGGAATGCTCTATGGAATTAGTGACAAGCCCAGATAAGAGCAGGGCTCAATAAACCACAGCCTGTGAGGCATCTGTCCGATTTCATAAAGTCTTATTGGAATATCACTATGCCCATTTACTTACATATTGTCTTTGACTCCTTTTGCATGTTCTACAATGGCCAAATTGAGCTGTTGTGACTAAGACCAAAAGGAATACATGCCTAACATATCTACCATATGGACCTTTAAGGAAAAAGGAAAAAAAAATCTTACCTAGGGTAGACAGATCATAGAGAATCCTTTTAAGAGTTGGAGAAATTTACTTGTCAATACCACTATCCTTTCAGAAAACAGGCTTTGGTTTACTTTTAGTCTCTACTAGAAACCACATGATTGAATACCAGGTGACAAAGTGACCTAAGATGCCAATAATTAATTGGATGTTATTGGAATTGTTAGCCCTAGTTAACTCAAGAATGACCAGCAGCCCACTATCATCAGGTAAAAGTGGCATCTGGAGGACTTGCTTCTTGTAGGAACCGAAGGCTTGGCAAATTGTACTCGAATGTGGCCTACACTCTCACTGCACCTGCTCTCACTCCTCTGCCCATTTTCACAATCCCCATCTTATTCTCATAGGAATTTCCCTATGACTAATTCATAAGGAGAAAAAGAACAAGCCTGGTTAACAGATAATATGCTAGGAGACTGCTGTAGCATTATAGCTCCAGGCACATGGGACCTTGAAGGAAAAGCAGGGAAGGAAATTCTTCAAAGGGAGAGAACTTCAGGAGGTAGGTTTTGTGGTTTATTTTTCCTGGAAGAAGCATATATCTTCCCAGAAAGGAGATTTCTGGTGGAGATGCCTGGAAGGAGATATAATCTCATTTGTGAGTGGTGACTAACTGGGAGATGTTCAGGGGCTTGGAAAAAAACATACATGAGGATAGGTAACAAGGAGTTCTAAGAAAGAGTTACATGGACAGATTTCTTGGAATGGGTCTGGAGTGTGATAAATTTTCAGCCCATGTAATTTATTTAGCACAAGCCTGTTGGAAAGGAAGTTTTCAATAAGTAGATAAAAAAGATTAACTCACCTGCGGATATCAGGTTTTTTTCTACGTCATGCCATTATTTGCTCAATTAGTTCATGAATGAAGTAGCCATATTTGCAGGGATGGAGCATTTTCATGGGTCCTCGGTTAGACTGTGCTCATCAAAGCTGGACTGCTTTTAACTACTACCCAACATGCCAAAGTCATGATTAACTCTGAGTCCTGATATTCTGGAGGGCCTCTATGTAAACAGGTATCAGATACACATGTATCTAAATATATATCTGATATCTATATCTTTATCCATAGATATATATATAAATAGATAGACATCTGATATATCCATAGACATCTGATATATTTTATATTTGTGTGTGTGTGTGTGTATATAATCAGGTACTTATTATCAGGTACTATGAGAAAGAATTAATCCTCCTTTTTTGTAGGTTTTGATTTGCCTTCCCTTCCTGACATCTCTTATTCAAATAAGCACATATTTCAGAGCAGAAAACTAAGACAATGGATTGATGTTTGTGATGTTCACTGGCCTTAGGATAGACTCAATCACTCAGATGCAGCTGGCCCTATATTCAGTAGAATCCAGACACCAGTATTTTGTGAGGTTAGTATGTTTTCAAAATGATGTAGTTCATGCTTTGAAAAAGCTACAACATGTGCAGCTGCTACCCTAATAGCCAGTTTACATGGGAATGACAAAATGGATTAATTTGGAGGGACAATTCAATAAACGTATTAGTAAATTTGTTGCCTCTGTATTTATAAATCTGGGCTCTGTTGGTTTAGAGTCTTAGTGCTACAGAGAAGGTTGCTTCTGCCAGGAGTCAAGAACCCTGAAAGGTCTGAGATTTCATCCTACTTGCAAGGTAAATTAGCTGGTGACAGTTTAACAGATGTAGACAGAAGATGAGACTCTTGGGTAAGAGACCAGAACTTTTATTACTCACAGCACAGCAAGTAGAATCAATTTAATGGGTGTGTTGTTTCCCCTCCCAGCCCAACCCAAGCCCACAAATCAGCCCAGGTAGGTGCTGAACACGCAGTTTGCATCATAGCTGTTATCCACTGAATGTTTGGGTACCCCCTACCCCTTATCAATACATATGTTGAAGCCATAACACTCCGTGTTACTATAATTGGATATAGGACATCTAAGAAAGTAATTAAGGTTAAATGAAGTTCTAAAGGTGGGGCCCTAATCTAAAAGGTTTAGTGCTCTTATGATAAGAGACACCAAAGTTCATATTCTCTCTCTCTCTCTCTCTCTCTCTCTCTCTCTTTCTCTCTCTCTCTCTCCTGCATGCACACAAAGACGTCATGCGAACACATAGAGAGGTGGAAGGTGCCTGTAAGCAAAGAAAAGAGATTTGGGGATGACCTTCTTTGCTGGCACCTTGATCTTGGGATTCCCAACTAAAAGAACTGTGAGAAATAAATCCTTGTTGTTTAATACACCTAGTTTATGGTATTTTGTTTTGGCAGCCTGAACAAGCTAAAACAACAGCTGAGGAACCTGAATCTTAGGAAACCCTTTTTTTTTTTTTTAATTTTGTAGTCAGCTGCAAGTAAACCCATCCAAAATTTGTCCCAAAGGGAGATATTATCTTTATTATGTATGATAGCAAACAGACCTGTCTTCTGTTCGGGAGGAGGATACTATTTCCATCTTCCAAGACTTTTTGCTATACAAACATCCTAGAAGAAATAGTCCAAAACAAAAGCTCTCAGTACTTACATAAGTAACTGTTCAAAAATACAAGTGCTCTGGGAGAATTATCTTCCAAACATAATGAACATAAAAAGTCTTATATTACAAACACTTTCATGACCCTATACATTTTATTTTCTCTCTTTCTTTTACCTTTTCTCTTTGTTGAAACATACTTTGTCCTCCTCTTCCCCAAAACAATTTTTATTCATTTTTAATTCTATTCCTGAATGTCACTTTCTCAGAAAACTCTTTAGGTGCTCCTAAAGACATGTCATGTCCTTAGGAAATACTTGTTCAATGAATATGTGAATGACGTATACATAATGATAAGTTGTCTCCCACTTTTCAATATTTAAATTGATTCTGTCTTGTTCTTTTCCAGAGCCTAGAATTTCCATACTATTACAAGTATTAGTAATTTTTTTATTGGTCCTATGATTGGAAGGTCTCTAGTGTTTATTTCCTGAGTATATTTACCATTTCTTTTAATTAGACACTTTCCTAAACTCTTCCTATGGACTCCATTGTCTATCATGATTAGTTGATAAATTAAGATCCAATATAGTACATTTCTAATAGTGTAGTCTCACATTCCTTGAAATCTTCTAACTGAATGATACCTCAATAAAATTTCAAGACTGTATTACCATTTTCTGTATTTCACTCTGATCACGTTTTCCAGCTATCTCATGCGATAATTTCATAAATATATTGGGTTGGTTAATTTTATATATCAACTTGCCTGAGCTAGGGGATGCCCAGGTAGTTGATTAAACAATATTTCTTAATGTGTCTCTAAGAGTGATTCTGGAAGAGATTAGCATTTGAATCAGTGGACTGAATAAAGCAGAAGGTCCTCCCCCATGTGGGTGGGAATCAAACAATCCATTCAGGATTGAAGTAGAACAAAAATGTGAGGGAAGGTTGAGTTCACTCTTTGCCTAACTGCATGAGCTATAACATCAATCTTCTGCCCTTGGAGCTTCTGGTTTTCAGCCTTCAGATTCAGACCAGTGGCTGTACCATTGGCTCTCTGGCTTGCAGCCTTTCAAACTATACTATCAGCTCTCTTGGATCTCCAGCTTGCAGATGATGGATCATGGAACTTCTCAGTCTCCATAACCACGTGATAATAAATAATAAATCTCTTTGTGTATATTATAAGTATATAGAATCCCCTATTGGTTCTGTTTTTCTGGAGTACCCTATTGCATACATGATACCACTATTAAATATAATTACAATAACAAAAATTTTCATTCTTTGGTTATTTTCTGTGTGTCAGGCATAATACTAAATACTTTACAGACACTATTTCCTTAGGTATTAACCCTGTGGAGTAAAGTATGAGCTCCTTGTATCCATTATCCAACTCATTCACTATTGTGTATCCAATGAATAGGGTAGTACCTTACTCACATATTACGCTCTATTAAATATTTTTTGAATAAATGAGTTGCAGGTATTATTAAGCCCATTCACAGATGAAGAAATAGAGGCACAAATATGTTACATAACTTGCTCAAAACCAGTTGGTAGGTGGCAAATTGGTAATTCAAAGCAAAGTAGTTCTGATTCTATATTTCACTCTTGAATACTATGATACATTACTTTTCTCTCATCTTACCACCTTCTGTTTCTAAACTTAATAAATCCACTTGTACCTACATTTCCTTCTGTATCTAAGCATGATCTCGTTACTTTAATCATTCTCTCACTGAAATCCTTCATGTTTCCTTGTTTAATGAATGTTTTTATAAAGTAAATGAAGAAATGAAGATATGGAGACCTATGTGGCACTCTAAGAATGCACAATAATCTGATTATATTAAGACAAATAAGAAAGAAACTAGTTCTGGAGAGCCTAGGTGGCTCAGTTGGTTAAGCGTCCGACTCCTGATTTTGGCTCAGGTCATGATCTCACAGTTCGTGAGACCAAGTCCTGTGTTGGGCTCTTCACTGACAGTATGGAGCCTGCTTGGGATTCTCCCTTTCCCTCTCTCTCTGCCTGTCCCCTGCCTCCCCTGCTCACACTCTCCCAAAATAAATAAATAAACTTTAAAAATGATAAAAGCTACTTCATGTGCTAGATAATAATTAATTATTATATTTAATGCTTTAAACACATCAGAGTAGAGCAATATGGAAAGCATGATGGTAAAGCATACAGACCAGGGGAGATAAAGTGAAACGACATCATGGTATAAACTTAGTGCTTTATGAACACAGTATGCAAATAATATTGTAAATAGCATTACAGATTCTCACCGTTCAGCAAGGAAATTGAGAAAATTCAAGAGTTTTGACTGCAATGGTTTTAACGCAGAGAATGTGGTATTCACTGGACACTAATCAAATTTTAAATGGCCAGCACACTCACACATTTAGCATTTGAAGCCAACATGAGGATGTATTTATAATGAAATTACCTTAAATATTTGAATTTCTGACAGCGTTCAGGGCAGTAAGACATACCGTATCATTGAACTCTGCACCTAATGGTTAGTTTTTTGTTTCAATACCCAGTTATTTAATCAAATGCTAACCTAGAGATTTTGTAGACATGATTAAATAATTAGTTGGCTTCAAGTGAGGGAGATTATCCTAGATAAACTGCATGGGCCTGATTCAATCAGTTACAAGTAAAACCGCAGTTTTCCTTAAGAAATTTGACCTGTGGATAGCCATTCTTGGGTCTAAGTGTTCCTGCCCGCCCTTCCTGGAGGCTTGCCCTATGGATTTCAGACTTGCTTCTCCAGCCCCTACAATCTCATAAATTTATCCCCCGCAATAAATCTCTTCCTGTAAATATCTCACAGCTTCTGTTTCTCTGATAGAGCCCTGACTCATACAGTGCCACATGCTTTTGTGATAAAAATGATGGAGTGGTGTCTGGGTGTGTGCATGCGCGTGTGTGTATGTGCATGTATCCTCATTCACAAACATAATGCTCATCATCCTGAGAAATTATTAACAAAGCTTTTCTGTTTTGTGAAGTTCAGGGCTGGGCTATGAGTTAGAGTAAATATAAATTCAGTCTTCTTATCTCCATAATGCACACAAGTTGAGGGTTTGTCAATATTCCAGTAGAGTATTTTGAACATTTATCAGTCAGCATTGGCAGTTTTGACAGGCAAACTGCTTGCTGAATACCAAATGCAAAAGCACGAAGCTGTCATTTTTAGACAGGTTATTACTTTGAAATGATTATTATTTAAGATAACTTCCTCCATATATTTAATTCAGACTCTCTACCACCTCCATTGTGAAGTGCTTTGATGTAAATTTTATCTGTGTGCAGTATATGTAATATTAATGCTTTTAATAAGAGGATTTTTGTATTCAAAGGAATTTTGATTATTCTGAAGACATCAAGGTATGAGATATACAACAATCTGTTTATATTGATGTCATATTAGTTCTTTAACCTGCCAAATGGAAATTCTTACCGAATTTGATGATTACATAGGCATAAAATGTTTCTTAAATTATTTCTCCAAAATCCATTCCAAGTATCATTTTAAACCAGAATTAAAACAATGTCAAGATTCTTCAATAATCAGGCTACAGATTTGGGGTTTTTTTGTTTTTTGTTTTTTGTTTTTTGGTCTATAAGTAGAAAAAGCTCACAGCATATTTTATTGAAAAGAGAGTTATAGAAAAAAAAAGACAACTGCAGGCACACATACACACATACATAGAATGGAACTATTTCTACATCATTACATATGCATTGGCTTGATTCACCCTTGTTATGAGTTTGTATTCTTAAGCGAAAGATGAGAATAAACTCATCAACTAGTGAAAAAGTACATTTGCATGATATCAAATCCTGTAACTCATTAGAGTTTTTCTAATCAACTCATCTGAATAAGATATGATGATGATGGTGATGATGATGATGATGATGTTGATGAAAATGAAGACATAAGACAGCAATAACTATTTTTGCATAGTAAGGCTAGTCTATAAGAGTATACTCCAAATAGATGGAACGGAAACATTTACCCCATATGATTTATTTATCTACACAGCTGCATGATGTTGATGGGAATCAGGAATGCCAATTTTATTGTTTGTTCATAATTTTAGGGCTGCCTCTGGTGATTGGAGCCTCAGTTTGATTTTCCCCCAAGCAAGCTAGGATGGAACGTACTCAAAGACAAAGTGAAATAACAATGGAAGATCTCTCAGCATAATTCAGAACTAAATTCATTTCTAAATAACCACTAACTGAAAAGATATTGATGACTTTTATAAAGGAAATTAAAAAATAAATAATAACACAAAAAATGTACTTAAAAACAGTGTTCCTAATAAAATAATATGAATTACTGTATTATATAATGAAAAATTTAAAAATATGTATGTATAGTTGTGTGGGAAAATGTATAGAGAAATTTTTAAAAATGACTTTATTTAAATCAATATCAATTGGCATACTTTAAAACCAGGTATTCACAGAATGCTAAGTATTTGCAATAGAAAATTATAACCATCTATATCACAATAATTACTCAGATTGTAAGTCTACACTATGTCTTACTATATTTTAAACCAAACTGAATAGACTGAAGAACAAATTAAAGTCAATAGACAGAAGCAGTTTAATTATCTCCTGCCCCCAACTAAAAAGAAACAATGAATTCAGCGATTTGCTTGGGTAGACGGGTATGGGGAATGGCAGAATGGGTGAAAAGGGAAAAGAGTTGAGGTGAGTTACCAACTCCCGGAGGCGGAGATGGGGGATAAATCCAGTGTTACATGCAGAAGGGCAATGAGGACTTCACTCCACTAATAAATTTTTGCTCTATGTTAGTAATAACCATCAGAAAATTCTTAAAAGATGCTTGAAGCGAGGGTTCTGCATGTCAGATCTAAAGAATTGGAGTTTCATTCTCATTAGAACACCGATCTGCTATGTGACCTTAGGCAAGGCAAGCCCCAGCAATCTTGTCCCTCAACAAACTTGTCATTCAATGACACTACTGTGAGTAGGCTAACTGCTCACTAGCAGAAAAATAAACGCATTAAAAAAGAGATGCAAATGCAGTTCAAGACCTAGGCAAACCAATAATTTGGTTCTTTCTCTTGAAGCAATTACAGAAATTTCTAATTTTAACTTCTTCTTTCAATACAAAGTATTCATTTATGACACAACTAATACACATTTTCTGCAGAAAAATTGAAAATCCAAACAAAAATAAATTCACAAGCAATCCTAACATACAGAGATATTTATTTTCATGTGTGTACCTATGCAGCTACGTGTATGCACACACATTTGTGTACAATATATTTTTTACTTTGTTATATGCTTTAAAATTATTGTGTAGTACATATATATGAAAAGATATAACGTAAGTATAGATTAAGGAAGAATAATGAAAAAATTCTTATATGCCTATCATTAAGCTTAAAAATAGAAACATTATCTGTATCTATTAACTGGTAAATGGCAGAGCTAAATCCTTCCAAATATATTATCTTGAGAAATACAAGGTTTACCCTTTGCATTGCATACATATTTGAGAATCAGCTTGTCATATCTTATAAAAGTAAGTCTATTAAAGTCATCTTGGAAGTAATTTTGTATCCAATCTTTATAATATTGAGTCTTCCTGTTTAAAATGTGACGTAACTGTCCACTTGTTCTACTTTGAAATTTTGAATAATATGTTATTTTTTTCCTGTCAAGATTTTGAACTTCATCTAAGACTTATTATTGTTTTTAGCTACTGTAAATGTACTTGTTTTTAATTACACATTTTCTATTGAGATGATTATGGACTCACATGCTCTTGTATGAAATAATAAAGATTTCATGTGGTTTTTGCCAAATTATCCCTGATGGGAACATCCTATAGAAAGCTATAATATGATATTATAACCAGGATATTGACATTGATAAAGTCAAAATACAGAGCAGTCAAGATACCTCACCATAAAGGATCCCCATGTCAGCATTTCGCAGCCACATCTAACTCATAACTTTGGCCAACCACTAACATGTTCTTCCATTTTTATAATTTTGTAACTTCAAGAATATTATATAAATAGAATCATATAGTATATAAATCTCTGGAGTTATAATAGTTGCATGTTTAGTTTTATAAGAAACTGCCAAAACTTGCCCAGTTACTGTACCATTTTACATTCCCAGTAGCAAAGTATGAGTGATTCCAGTATCTCTACACCCTCACCAACATTTGCTGCTGGCACCATTTTTTATTTTAGCCATTCTGATAGGAATATAGTGACGTCTCGTTGTGGTTTTAATTTTCATTCCCTGAACGGCTAAGAGTTGAACATCTTTTCATGCACTTATTATCATCTGCACAGTCTCTCCCCTGAAATGTCTCTTCGTATCTCCTATCTATTTTATAGTTGGATTTTTGTCTTTATTGAGTTTTGAGAGAGTGTATATATTTTAAATACTAGTCCTCTGTCAGATATGTGGTTTGCAATTTTTTTCTCCCAGTTATAGCTTATCCTTTTACTCTGATAACAGGGCTTTGAAGAGCAAAAGTTTTTAATTTTGATGTAGCCCAATTTATCAATTTTTCTTGTTATGGATCATGATTTTGGTGTCAAGTCTAAGAACTCTGTGTCTGAACTCTTGATCTTGATGAGTTTCTCCTGTTTTTTTTTCTCCCCCTAACAAATTTGTAATAAAGAGGATGGCTCCATTTTTGATGTTTGAATGCTGACAATTTTGAGAGCCCACAACATCCCTTTCTCCCTACGCCCCACGTCTGGATAAGCCATTTAAAAAGACCACACGTTCCCTCCTTTGGCACTGAAATTTCAAATCAAACATCACCTTGCCTGGCCCATGTGTGAGAATCTGCACCCCAGAACAATTTGCTAACATAATACATCTCGAGTGAGTAGTCCCTCCTTGCCACTTCTAGCCATTTTAGTCCTGCATGGAGGCAGGACTGAAATGCACAGAAAACCTCATTACGTGAGTATAAAACTTTATAATTTCTTTATGCATGTAGGTAGCATCATTAGTCTTGACATCTAAACTACATTTTTTTAATTTTTTTTTTAACGTTTATTTATTTTTGAGACAGAGACAGCATGAACGGGGGAGGGTCAGAGAGAGAGGGAGACACAGAATCGGAAGCAGGCTCCAGGCTCTGGGCCATCATCAGCCCAGAGCCCGACGCGGGGCTCGAACTCACGGACAGTGAGATCGTGACCTGAGCTGAAGTCGGACGCTTAACCGACTGAGCGACCCAGGCGCCCCTAAACTACATTTAAGGAGGGAAATTGTAGTGGCTTATATTATGTGTCAACCTGGCTAGGTCACAGTACCCAGATATTTGGTCAAATGTGTCTGGATATTGCTGAGAAGGCATGTGTGGTTTATTTTTTTCTATGACATTCCAATTTAATCAATAGATTTTGAGTAAAGAAGGTTACTATCCACAGTGCATGTGGGCATCGTCAACCGATTAGTTGAAGGACTTCAGTAAAAAACTGATCTCCCCTAAGGAGGAGGCTACTCAGATGGCACACTACCTTCAACCTCAAGCTACAACCCATGCCTGCAGCCTGTGGACTTGTCCTAGAGATCTTGGACTTGGCCAGCCTCCACAACCATGTGAGCTAATTCCTTAAAATACATCTCTGTCTTTCTCTCTCTCCATTCCTCTTCCTCTGTCCCCACCTCTATTTGTTCTATGTCTCAGGAAAACTCTGGCTACTACAAAGGTACAAAGGTTCCTATGTTTACGTATGAGGAAATTTAACAAAATTTTACAGCTTGACATTTAGCCTTATGGTTCATTTTGGGTTATTTTTGTATTAAGCATGAGATTTTGTATTAAGCATGAGATTCACTTTCTGACCTATGTGTGTTCCGTTGCTCCCACACCATTTATTCAAAAGGCTATTCTTTTACTACTTTTGCATCTTAGTCAAAAACTAGTTGGACACATCTGTGCGGATTTATTATTGAATTTCCTATTTTGTGTCATTTCTTTATGTTTTCATTTCGACACCAGTGTCACAGTCCCCTCTCCTCTTTAGGCACATAGTAGAGCTTCATGTGAAGTAGAGTAATCCTTCCATTTTACCCGTCTTTTTCAAGATTATTTTAATTATTCTAGCACTTATACTTTGCCACATGCACTTTAGAGTAAGTGTTTATATTTGCAAAATACCTCTGTAAAAATAGTAATGGAATTGCATTCAATCTATAGAACAATTTGAGGATACTCAATATCTTTACTATACTGACTCTTCCATTCTGTGGACTTGATAATTGTCTCCATTTATTTAAGTCTTCTTTGATTTCTGTCATCAATATTTTGTAATTTTCAGCATCTGGATTCCACATTTTGTTGTCTATTATAAATTCTCCATTTTCTCTAAAGTGAATGCAAGTAGTACTGTGTTTTTACTTTCATTGTTAGTATATAGATATAAAATTGATTCTTGCATGTGTTTTGTGGTTTGTGAACATTCTTCTTTAATTGAGTATTTTATCTGATTTTCTTATATATAGAGAGAGATAAATGCAATTTATTTTGACTACTGATTGTTTAATCAATCAAGCTTGCTAAATTTTCTAATTCAAATAATGTTTAAATAATTGGGGGGGAATTTTCTGTGTAAACAATCTGTTCATCTGCAAATATTGACAGGTTTTTTTGTCTTTCCAATTTTTACACTATTTATTCTTTTCCTATTTTTATATTCCTCTCTATTTTTTCCTACCTAGCTAAAATGTGTAGGCACCAATACAGTTAAATTGTTTAAAAAAATTGATAATAGCAAGCATTCACGTCTTGATTGCTTTTTTACTAATAGTTTTGGCATTTTATTATTATTTCTAATGTTATTGTTGACTTTCTATAAGGAATTCCTGTCTATTTCTTAGTTTTAAAATTATTTTGTATGCCTTGCTTGTTGAATTTTGTTAAGAAGTTCTATATTATTTCTAGTTTGTTAAATACTTTCAGCTATAAAATGTTGGATTTTGTGAAATTTTATATCTGCAACTCTGGAGATGATCATATGTTTTTTCTTCTTAAAAATGTAAATGAAGCTAATTCAGTCTTTTTCTGATATTTGGTTAAGCTTGCATTCCTGGAATAAACACAACTTTATCATGGTATATTATCTTTTTAAAAGATAATATAAAAAGATCTGTATTTGCTAATTCTTTGTTTGGGGTATTCTATGTTCAGGAGTGGGGTAACCATGTAATCCCCTCCCTCTTTATTGGTCCTTACTTGGTTTTGAAATTAGGTTTTTATTATTCTCATAAAGTACTTTGGAAGTGATTTTCTATTTTTCTCTATTCTAAAGCAGTTTGTATAAATTTAATTTATCTGCCTGTTAAATACTTAGGCGAACATCCTATATAGCCATTTAGGGACAACTAAAATTTAGATGTATTTTGCTTAAATGGTTATGATTTTTTTGGGTTTTCTATTTCTTTTAGAGTCAGCTCTGACATTATATATTTCTACAAATGTAATTCTCCAAGTAACTTAAAGAAATTTATTGACATAGAAATATCCATAAATTCTTAACTATGTAACTTTGAATTATTATATACTATACATACAGAAAAGGACATAAAGCATAAATATAGTTTAATAATTTACCAAAGCACACACTGTATATTCAAAACCTACATGAAGATAAGGAACATTTCCAGCACCTCAGAGGCTTACATCTATGAATCCTCCTTCCTCGAAAAGTTTATTACTCTAAATTTTGTGATTATCACTTATTTTTTCCCCATATACTCTTACCACCTAATTAAGAATTGTTCATCATTATAGCTTAGTGATGCCTATTTTTGAACTTTATATAAATAGGATCATACACTATGTTTATCTCTGGCTTCTTTTGTTCAATATTGGTTTTGAGAGATTCAACCATATTTTGGGTGCTGGAGTATTTCACAGTATTTCATTAATTCTCAATTCTATATAGGATTATATTGTATGATTTTGCACAATATATATATCCATTCAAATATCACAATGTGAGGTTTGGTTTGGGGGTTTATTCATAGCATCTGTTTTGTGTCAAGGAGAATTAAGCTGATTCTTAGTTTCGTCACTTACTAGTTTTTTGAGTTTAATTGGTTACTTGATTTTTCTAAGCTATTGCATAAAATATATATTTCATTAGTCAGACTGATTAAATAAGATAACATAATGTAAGATAATCTTCTTTTTCATTATTATAGTGTAGCATTTTCCTTTACCAGCTTACAAAGTGTATTATCTTTTGAAGATTTTTGCAAGTTTTTCTCCTTATCTAACTTTAAAAATATGTATGTCCATATTATGATGTTTGGTTCATAAGGCAGTCTGGAATATAATCATCAAGGGGGTGCCTAGGTGACTCAGTGGGTTGAATGTCTGACTTCAGCTCAGGTCACAATCTCGTGGTTTGTCAGTTCGAGCCCTGCATCAGGCTCTGTGCGGACAAGCTCAGAGTCTGGAGCTTACTTCATATTCTGTGTCTCCCTCTCTGCCCTCCCCTGCTCATCTTCTGTCTCTCTCACTCTTGAAAATGAAGTAAAAATTAAATAAACAAATAAATAAATAAATAAATAAATAAAATCACTTATTTCCATCTTAAATATCATTTTTGAAATGACTACAAAATTACTCACTCTTTTTACTTCTTCGTTAGTTTTAGATGTTGCTGGAATATGATAATTACGTTTTTTACAATATTTCTTCTCTTTTAGAGTTACAGGTATGTAATTCTTCAGATCTTTACTAGGTTTTTGAAATCCATTCTTCTGTAATTAAATTTACATGCCAATCCCTGAACAGTTTTCCTTTCTTTGGGAATCCCTGTGTACCTCCAAATCTCTATCACTCCACCTCTTCTCCATCACACAAAACAAAAATGCAATCTCAGTAAAAATGCTGCAGAGTCTTTGTAAATGTAAATGTAAGAATAGCCCCCCAGACCTAGAGTGACCATGTAGCTCAATTGCTTGTGATAATCCCCATTTATTTCTGCTGACCAGGATTATTATGAATAGCCCTTTTACTACCCAAATCTTCCAGTTTGAACAATAAATTACAGGGTTACCCTACCTAGTCTTCATTTCAACTAAATTGTTGGCAAACCTACTATTTCACTAGCTGACATAAAATGGCTACTAACTTCCTATAACCTCTTGCTGTCTGAGATGAGTCTGGAATACTAGTTTTTATTCTATACTCCAACACATTAAAAGATCATTAAGTTCCTTAAGAATCTTATGCGGTAAGTCAGAGGTCCTATTAATTTGCATTATCCGAGTATGAAAATGAGTCACTGTTGACCAAGTTTAAGGTAGAAGAGAAGATGAATATCCTGATTCCTGATTTTTTAGTTCGCTGCTCTTTCTACTAAAGATCAAGTAACACGTATAACATTTGGAAATAATTGGCTGAATGAGTAGGACTTGTGCAGATCTGAGATAAAAGCTATACTTAAAGAACAAAGAAAAGAGAATTCTCAACCATTCAGGCTTTGGTGCATGAATTATATCTGGTAGCACAAGCAGAATTATCAGTACACTTTTCATTTCTTAAATATTTACATTTGGTAACATTAGAAGATTGAAAAAGATGTTGGAGTCCAAATTGGCTATTTTAAAAGAGGGGTGCATTTACCCATGCTGATGTTAGTAAACACATGTTATGACTCAATAGAATGTTTGATTCAGCAGAGGTAGTTTTTCAATTAATTTATTGATTTCACCCACTTGCTCGCATACAGTCCTGTGTGTAATGGGACGAGTTTGAGCCATTGCTACAGCCCCTTGCTCCGTGTTCTGCCTTCTTATATCCCAAGCCATATACTTTCTTAATTTTCACCCAGTTCACTTTGTTTTTATGATCTCTGCGAAGACACTCCCCTGCTCAGCTCCTTAAGCTTCTGTTCCTCTTTAGTCTTTTATCCCTTCAAGTTGGCTATTTGCCAAACAAAAAAATGTAGGAAGTTTTGCTTCCATACTTAGCTGGTGAGAGGAAGTTTGCACCCCTATGAAACTGGATTATATGTGTCACGAAAGTTACTCTTACATGCTTTACTAGGGGCACATATCATTTGAAGGTGAAACATATAGGAGTAAAGGCTAGAGTTGCCAGATAAAATGCAGGATGCATAATTAAATTGAATTTTAGATAAACAACAAATAATTTTCACTATAAGTCTCAAATATTGCATGAGACATGAAACACTTTTATGAAAACAATCACTTATTGTTTCTCTTAATTTCAAATTTACCTAGATGTCCTGGATTTTTCTTTGTTAAGTCTGGCAACTCCAGAAAGAGGGAAGGCTGTTTGAGTACTCATAATGCTACTTTGGTTTCTAGAATAGAAGATTAAAATCCCTCGACACAAAAATTAGGATAGTGAAGGTAGCCAATGATACTTTTTCTTCCTTTTCTTCCTTTTCTCTCTTTTCTTATTTCCCTTCTGCCCTTGTTTTTCTATTCTCCATTTCTCAGAAATAATAGTAACAGTAACAGTAGCAGCGAATACTAATGCTATTGATAATGCCTGCCTTTGTATACTTTCAGATGTATCGTCTTACTTGATTGTTATTGATTTAGTGATTTTTTCCCCCATATAGATACTGGAATTGGGGGAAAAGGAAAAATCATCACAGAAATATACTTAACATTTCTCTGTGTAGACATATTCTTGCTGTGAAAATAAACTAAAACTTAAGGAAGGCAGGCAAAATGAAGTTGAGACAGAAACCAGATGAATTCAGAGCCCAGAGCTTGCTCCTAATGATCAAATTTGTACAAGGGCTTTATTTCTTAGATGAGTCACCATACTGTCTTCATTTATTAAGTAAAAGGATTTTAATTAAATGTATTCAGCCTGGCAAAGTATGGAGGAAATTAAGCAGACCATACTTGGACAACTCTATAATGAACTGAAGAGGAACACTGAGGCCAATGTTAGAAGTTAAACCATTGTCACTTCTTGGCCTCTATGATTTTAGCAATATAGGTCAAAGTGTATGCAGAGCTTGGATAGCCGTGTAATCAATCTTATTTATATTTTTAGTAATGGGGGAGTTCTTTTAAGCATTTGGTCTTAAGTAATATTTCTAAAACATGAGAATTTTAGTAGATGATTGAGAATCGTAATGTGAAACACACTGGTGGATTTTGTGCTGCAACGAGATAGTGATTTTTAAATGTTTTTTTTTTTTTTATCTTTGAGAGAGAGACAAAGAGAGAGAGAAAGAGAGAGAGAAAGAGAGAGGGAGGGACAGACAGAACGGAGGCCAGAGGAGCTGAAGCGGGCTCCAGAGAGAGGGAGAGAGGAAGGGACAGTGGGGGGGGGGGGGGGGGGGGGGACAGTCTGAGAATTTTTGCTTTTTAATTGATGTGTTTAGATCATTTATCTTTAACGTTATTGTTGATATGTCTTGGTGTAAAATTACCATCTTGCTATTTTCCTCTTATGTCTTCTTTGTTTCTCTTTTCTTTTTCTGCTTTCTGTCAAATTAATTATATAGTTATTATTTTTATCTGATCTCTTTCTTTCATGTGTGAGCTACTGATCTTTATTTGTTACATTAGTGGTTTCTTTAGGATTTATAGTATACATCTTTACCATATCACAATACACCTTTACATTATACTATACTGTTTAATGTATATAGAGTCTTATAATAGTATTTTTCTATTTCATCCTCCTCAAATTTGTGCTATTATTTTCTTACATTTTACTTCCCTCTAGCCTATAAACACCACAATATGTTGCTATGTTTGCTTTAAAAAAATGATTCTGTTTTTAGATATTTTAAAAAATAAGAAAAATTCATGCCTACCATTTCTAGTTCTCTTTATCCTGTTTTGTCCATCCAGCTTTTCATCTGCCATCCATCCCTTTTGCTTGAAGAACTTTTTTTTCAAGTTTAGTTATTTGTTTTGAGAGAGACAGAGACAGCATGAGTGGGGGGAGGGGCAGTGTGAGAAGGGGAGAGAGAGAGAACCCCAAGCAGGCTCCCTACTGCCAGCACAGAACCTGGTGTGGGGCTTGAACACACAAAGCTGTGAGATCATGACTTGAGCCGAAACCAGGAGTCAGATACTTAACACTGAGCCAGCCAGGTGCCCCGAAGAACTTTTGTTAACATCTCTTATAGTATAGGTCTATAAATGTCAAATAATTTCACTTATGTATATCTGAAAAAGCTTTTAACTTTGAAAGATATTTTTGGTTGGTAAAGTTACCTACATTGAAAATTCTTTTCTTTAAATACTTTAAAGCTTTTTTTTTCTCCCATTTTTCTTCTAGCTTGTATTGTTTCTGACAAAATAAAAAAAAAATCTACTCTTATCTTTATCTTTGTTCATTGGTATGTAATGTGTGTCATTTCTCTTGGAATTTTAATATTTCTTTATCTCTGGTGGTAAATAATTTTATTATGTGCACTGGTATATTCTTTGTGCTTAGGTTCATTTAATTTCTTGGATCTGTGGGCTGATAGTTGTCACCAAGTTTGGGGGGAAATGTCAGTCTTTACCTCTTCAAATAATTTTTCCACTTCTGATTCAGGCATTTCAATTTAATATAAATTTAACTTCTTGATTTGCCCCATAGTTCACTGAAACTCTGTTCTTTCTGTCTCTCTTCATTTTGAATAGGCTTTATTGCCATTGCTTCAAGTTCATTAAACATTTTTCTGCATGGTCTAATCTACTACTAATGACATCCAGATCATTTTCATCTTAAATATCATATATGAATCTGTAGAAGTTCAGTTTGCGCCTTTTTCTATACCTTCTATTTATTGATTTTACATGTGCCATTTTTTCTCTATCTTCTTTAACATATGGAAAACAAGCATAATAACTGTTTTAATGTCTTTTTTCACTAATTTTATCATCTTCATCATGTCTAATTCAGTTTAGAGAGATTAATTAACCTTTCTCATTATGGATAGCATTTACTTATTTCTTTGCATATGTGAAATTTTTTGTTTGACAGCTCAACATTGTGTATGCTGGATGCTGAATCTTTTCATATTATTAAAAATTTTATTGAACTGTGTTCTTTGACAAAGTCATGTGATTTGAAATCAGTTTGTTCCCTTCAGGTTTTTCCTATAAGTTTTGTTATGTAAGATCAACCAATATTTAAACACTTATTAGTATGCTAAATAATGCTTCACAAATTATAAATCTTTCTACTCTGACTGCTTGAACAGGCAATATTCCCTGTTATTTTGATGTCCCAAGTACCTTTTACTAAATTCTCTCTTTCTTGTCTTTAGTATTTTCCTCATATGCATTAGTTGATCTCTTCTCAACCCAATATTTCAGATGGATCCTCTGAAGGTCTCTAGGTTTTCCCTCTTTATGTAGGTCTTTGTTGGCAGTTACCCTGAGCTGCAGCCACCTTGATTTCCCTGGACTCTCAACCCAGGGAGACCCTGGACTCTGACTGGCTTCCTCTTCCGAGAACAACAGCCTGAAAAATTCCTCCAGCAGTAAGATGTGACAATCACAGAGCTCACCTCGTTTCTCACATTTTAGAGATCACTAGCCATTTTGTATGACGTAGAATATCTTGAAAGTCATTGTAACATACATAAGTGCCATGATTTTTAGTTGTTTCATGCAATGTGGTTCCTCTTACTCCATCTCGGATTGAACTGGAAGTCTTTGTGAGGCCGCTTTAAAATTTTTACATTAGGGCAATTTGAGCTATGTATTTGAGAAGATGTAGCATTGTCATCTGAAAAACATACAATTGAAGGCAAAACTTATACATATCATGTGCATATGTTGTTTTGTGTTTTAAACTTAATAAAAGCTCTTGGAATTTATTTTTGTATTTAAGGAAATTTTCTGTTTCCTAACTTGTCATCCTTCAAAAAAGAACAAAGCAAAATAAATCTTTTCCTTATATTGACCCTGTATCATGTATTTAAAGTGACTCCGTGCCATGGAAAACGATGACTTTTTTGTAATTAGCCAATTTTTTATCCATGCTATTATAACAAAACACCTTAATGGAAATAATATATGGGCACCATTTTTATTTTTATTGAAATATTTTTAAAAGTGACGGGTTCCTGGGTGGTTCAGTTGGTTAAGCATCCAACTTCGGCTCAGGTCATGATCTCACAGTTCATGGGTTCTAGCCTTGCATCGGGCTCTGTGCTGACAGCTCAGAGCCTGGAACCTGCTTCTGATTCTGTGTCTCCTTCTCTCTCTGCCCCTCCCCCACTCACATTCTGTCTCTCTGTCTCTCAAAAAGAAATAAATGTAAAACAAAATTAAAAAAAAAATTAAGTGTACTTTTATGTTCATTTTCATATTAGCAGTTATAATTTATGACATATTTTCAAAGCCCAAGACTTCAATTCCCATAGTAAACAGATAGTTAATAAATGATTATTTGTAATAAGGTCTCCTGTGGTTTTTCAATAGGTGAGAAGAAAAATTGAAACAACTGTTTGCATAATTCAAGTTAAAAACAAATAAGCAAATACAATAAACCTATTATTTGGAATCTTTCTAAGTAGGACAAAGAAAGGCTTAAACTATTGAGGCAATTCCCATACAAACCAATTTGCAAATGAACTATGGGATATTGTTTGCAAATATCTGGGATACTGTCCATGTTCTACTTTGCATCTCCACATTCTGGGAGGGGATAGGGGAATTAAGACAAGTATCTGGATAATTCAGAAAAGAATTATAGGCCATGTTAACAATTGTTAGCTAAGAGTTTCACATGGCACTTATAAAGCAAAAGGCCCATGACAGACTAAAGTGGGAGTAGAGAGCAATTACTTGATTTTTCACAACTAGGAAAGTAATGTTTCTATTGTAACCTTCTCTTTACGGGGAAACTGATGTATTTTAAGCCAACAGAGGGGAATTTCTTTATTATGTTGGTGATGGAGGTGTGCTACCTTATTGACTTAGGTATCGCAATAGAATGCTTAATACTTTCTTCACTGAATTGGCATCATATACTAGTGGAAGATTGAAATAATGGGTGTGATATATCAGGTTTGGAAAGTATGAATAAAACAGTAATTATAAAGACAATGAAATTGCATGATTTTTATTAAATTCCATTGATATTCTAGATTTAAATAAAGATAACAAAAAGCTAACTGATTAGTAGGCAACTGAAAGCCACCTATGGAATCCAGAGGGTCTCCTTGGTAGCATAATCTTCAAGAGAAAAGCAGAGAAAGCTGCTTACCAGCAAGAACTACCAAGGTCCAAGAAATGTAAAGCAGACGAGTTATGCCAAAACCATGCTCTTGGTTGAGAAAGAATGGACAGCAAATATGTGGGATAGGATTATCTGGATCAATCTCTACCACAATGTTGAATCCTTAGATTTTCTTTAACTCTCTGAGCCTATGGAAGTGACCTGTCCTCTCTTCCTTATTTTTTAAATTTCTTTAGTTTTTTGTTTGTTTGTTTACTAGTTTATTTTTATTTAGATTCAATTTAGTTAACATATAGTGTAGTATTGGTTTCAGGAGAATTTAGTGGTTCATCATTTACATATAATGCCCAGTGCTCATCCCAACAAGTACCCTCTTTAATGCTCATCACCCATTTAGCCCATCCCCCCCACTCACCTCCCCTCCATCAACCTTCAGTTTGCTCTCCAGACTTCTGGGAAGTTAATTCAGAACTCTCTCTCCTTCCCCTGATTGCTACCTCTACCACTACAACAAAAGGTAACACAATCCTCCCTTGGGATCTGCCATCACTCCTCCTGTTTACTACATATAGATCTAGTATTTACTAAGACTAATTCAGAGCAGCATGACCCAATCCAAAATGTGTTGGTTCTGTAACACAGGAAAAGGACTATTCCAAAGAAGCTGCAAGATCAAGCCAACAGGTCCTGGCAGGATATGAGGGAGCATGAAGGTAATTATGTTCTAATTGATTAAGGGGGCAAAAACAAGAGATTGGACAAGTGAAACTATTGGGAGCATTCTTCTGATATACAGGATTTAACTACCTGGCAAGAAATCAAAGAGATGGTGAGGACGATCTATTAAGATGGCTGCTAGAAGCAGAAGAAAAAATACCCATGTAGAGTAAGGTAGAAATATATAATTGGGGCACTTGGGTGGCTCAGTCAGTTAAGCGTCCAGCTTTAGGTTTCAGCTCAGGTCATGATCTCGTGGTTTGTGGGTTCAAGCCCTGCGTTGGGCTCCCTGCTGACAGTGTAGGGCCTGCTTGGGATTCGCTCTCTCTCCCTCTCTGTCTGCCCCTCCCCCACTTGTAGTCTTACTGTCTCTTCCAAAATAAATAAAATAAATTTTAAAAATACTTAAAAATGCCATAATTACCATGGCAAAGGGTGGAAGAAGGGATCCAAAGCTGTTTGGTTTCTTTTGAAAGTTGTCTTTTTAATGGATTCACAGAGGGTTTTCAGTATGTAAGGCTAGAAAACCAGAAAAATAATTAATCACCACATAAAGGAATGGACCATTTCCTAAGGTCAAAGAGAATGAACTGTAAGGGGCATTTACTAAGAAATTCAGTGTTGGCTGTTTTCTATAAGCCACAGCTGACGGTAGAGGAGATTATATAAGTGGATTCCCAGATAAGAATTGGAATGGTTGAAACAATAGTAGCTATGTGGTAATGATACCACCAGTCTTATCCAAAAGGGTTCTATAGACAATTATATAGATTATTGAACATTGAGGAAAAAGAAGTAAAAGATATCTAGATTTGTACAACCCTTTGAATATAAACAAATAAATCTGCTTGGGAGAGATACGTCTCTAAATCACAGGAGTAAAATAGAATCTCTAGCTTCCTAAACATGTCTGCTTTATGAAGCCCAAAAGGTATTGAAACATGAAAGTATTCATGGAGCACTATCGCTCAATTAGTATGTGGCTATGAGTTTGGTGATTGTATTGTTTGTTATTTTTTTCATAAAGGATCAGAAACTACATTTATAAACAAACAACATTATACATTTATTCTCCTTACCTTTGTCATACTATAGTCAGAATATAATATAGTTTGGATGTTCCACAGAACATTATATGTATCTATTATAATGACATCACGTTAACTAGGTCAGTGATCAAGAAAGATATAGTATGTTGGAGACCTTGGAAAAATACCTAGAAAGGAGAGTAAGCTCTTTTCCTTCCATGCACCACTGAAGATTTTGGTGTTGCCAAGGGCCACTGCCCTACCCGGTGTTACTGGTATTGTAAGAACAAGTTTTATCCAACGTCTTGCTTCGGCAGAGGCCTCCCTGATGCCAAGACCCACATTTTTGACCTGGGGTGGAAGAAGGCCAAAGTGGATGAGTTCCCACTATGTGGCCACATGGTGTCAAATGAATGAGTAGCTTTCCTCTGAAGCCCTGGATGCTGCCTACATTTGCGCCAAAAAGTACATGGTGAAAATCTGTGGCAAAGATGGTTTCACATCCGAGTGCAACTCCACCCCTTCCGTGCCATCTGTATCAAAAAGATATTGTCCTGTGCTGGAGCGGACAGGCTCCAGACAGATATGTGGGGTGCTTTTGGAAAGCCCCAGTGCACAATGGCCAGGGTCCACACTGGCCAAGTCATCATGTCCATCTGTACCAAGTTGCAGAACAAGGAGCATGCGATTGAGGCCCTACAGAAGGCCAAGTTCAAGTTCCCTGGCTGCCAGAAGATCCACATTTCCATGAAATGGGGCTTTACTAAGTTTAATGCAGACAAATTTGAAGGCATGGTGGCTGAAAAACAGCTCATCCCAGATGGTTGTGGGGTCAAATACATCCCTAATAAGTGACCCCTTGGACAAATGGTGGGCTCAGCCCTCATGAGAACCTCAGCACTGCGTCTCCCCATTCATGCCTACCAATAAATCCTGCTTCCTGTCAAAAAAAAAAAAAGAAAGAAAAGAAAAGAAAAATAAAAGTAGAGTGTAACCACTGCAAATTTTTATGTGTCTGCCATAACAGCAAAGTTTTTAGTGGTTAAGGGGAGGCCAGAATATCCCATTCAGAACCAAATATAAATAATTTCATCTTGCACCTCACACCATGACAAAAGAAACGTAACCCCCATTATGTTTCTTTGTGTTCCACAGCTGGTGTTTGCCATACCTAAGAATACCACACCTGCCATACACTGTGTGATATGAAAGGCTACGAGCTTTGATAGGTCTTAGAACAGAAATGGATTAGAGAACATGTCCAGCCATTTAAGTGATATACCCCAACAGATCCTGAGCAATTAGAAATATCAGTGTTGGGGCGCCTGGGCGACTCAGTCGGTTGAGCATCCGACTTCAACTCAGGTCATGATCTCATGGTTCCTGAGTTAAAGCCCTGTGTCGGGTTCTGTGCTGACAGCTCAGAGCCTGGAGCCTGCTTTGGATTCTGTATCTCCATCTCTCTCTAACCTTCCCCTGCTCAGACTCTGTCTCTCTCTCAAAAATAAATTTTAAAAAAATTAAAAAAATAAATATCAGTGTTGAGAAAAACTGTTGTGTGGAGTTTATGGCAAGTCTGGCAAGTCCCAGTAGGAAAATCAAAAGGTCAACTTCTGGTATTAGGATGAAAACTATGTCACCTCCAGTGGAGAATTTTATTCTTTATTGTTTAATACAAGTCCTGACATGCTATTGTGTCCTAATAGAGATAGGACACATGACCATGGATATAGAACTACCTTTCATGAGGTAGGTTCCAAGAGGGTTCTAAGAGGGTACAAGCCAGTTTGTTCCCTCTTAAAGGGCACAAACACGAGCAGGAAGCCCATGCCTTCTGTCCTTGCTTTGACTGTGTTTCAACCTCAGCTCATCTTAAAGCCATATCAATGATCTTTTGGTACAGATAATGAAAAAGGAAAAAAAAAATCCAAGCTTGGCTTGTAGAGGGATTGACCTGGTATATGGGTTCAAGCAGAAAATGAACACTAGCTGTGCTATAACCTCACACGTTAGTGGCTGTAAAACGAACTTGTGAAAAATCTTACCTAAAGCTCCCAAACATCTTTGGGAGGTACAACTGTTAGCCATTTTATGTAGAATGACAAGTAGCCTGATTTATCGGCAGTGGGGAATGGCTTGGTCAGAAACCTGAGATAAAAAGAGATAAAAAGTTCTGGGGTAGAGGATCATAGAGGTACAAGTGAAAATGGGAGAATAGGGATCTTTGTACCATATGTTAATGCCTATCAGAAATAATTTTTCATGGAAGAGGCACTGATCAACCATATAGACAAAATCACTCAATTAGTTGAAATTATTCATCTTTTTTCATTGACCACTCTATTGCTGGTACAATGGGTTTATGGACAAAGTGGCCATGTTGGCAGAGATGGAGATTATGTACAGACACATAGGCAAAAGGTCTTGCTTACCCATAGCTGACATAGCTCCCGAGGATGGCAAAGGTTCAACCTGCTAACAACTGAGATCAATGCTGTACCCTGATAAGGTACCATTCCTTGATAATAATTATTCACTTGGTGGAAGGTTGCCTGTATTGGAACCCCTTCCTTTTCTGGCTGCAGGACCTCATTTTGCAGTAAAGGAGACATGAGAGTGGGCTGATGATCTTTCTGTTTACTGTCATATCACACACTATGCCACCCAAAATCTGCTTGGAATAGTCTGTTAAACAAATAATCAAAATCCTAGCTCAGAGGAGAAGCACGAGTTTAAAACGCCATCATCCATAGACACCTGGCTGGCTCAGTCAGAAGAGCATGCGACTCTTGATCTTGGGGTCATGTGTTTAATCCCCACGTTGGGTATAAAGATTATTAAATAAAATTTAAAAATTAAAATAAAATAATAAAATACAATAAAATAATAACAATTTATTCTCAGTGGGTGAATTGGGTGAATTTGTGTTTCCCAATCTTGTAACTCTGGGTTAAAGATATTATTATGCAAGAGGGGAGCTAATTTGGCACTCATACCCCACAGCATGAGTCCTTGAACTATAAGCTAATGCTACCATCTGGGTACTTCAGGCTTCCTGAATCCATGGACCAGTAAGAACGCAGTCACTATTTTGGCAGAAGCACTAAACCTTTATCATCAGGATACTTTTCCACAATGAGGTCAGGAAAGAATACACATGGAGCCAGGTAATCCAGTTGGGTGACTCCTAAATGACTCTTAAATGATGTACTTCCTCATTTAATTTTGGCTGGCAGGTGCCTGAAAACAGCAAAGATACTCAGAGGCTCAGATTCCTCAGAAGTAAGTGTTGAAGTCATGCTACTAGATAAGGCATCAAGACCAGCAGAGGATGGGCATTCTGACCACAAAGATATGGAGCTGGGCCATGCAAGACGGGGATTATAGTGGAGACAGAAATATTTAATCTGGATCCTCTTTCAGGAAAGATTGCTTCAGATGGATAAAGTGCTGACAGAGAGTCTTCAGCTGTCAATAACTTCAGGCATCATCTCAGTGGCAAAGAACAGCTTTCTCCTCCACTTCATCTCTCACTGCAAGTACCCAAATTTCTGTCACATCACACCTTTGCTGAGTGGCCCAGAGCTGATAGATGTGGTTATAAAGGCCCATCCGTTTCTTCCCAACATGGAATGATTCTGATAGTGCATTTCAACTCCAGAGTTCCCCAGGATCTTGGAAAAAAATTATTGTTGGGTTTGCATTGCCGATTGATTTCTTTATCTATCCAACCCTGCTTCCTTTTCACAAATGTTGATCTTAAAGATATTCCCTGAAAACTTAACTCCACCTAGGAATTTACTTCCAAGAGAGACCAACATACTATAATAATGTTGTATTGTACAATAATCAGACCATACAATTTGGAGTCATAGAGAGCTGAGTTTGTAATCCAATAGCTCCATACCTGTAGACAAGTTACCTAACCCTTGTAGATCTTGATTTCTACATGTACCCCTCTCTTTCATATAGCTTTTCCTAAAACAAAACAATAGATCTAATCTATGCATTGTAGTATAGAAAGGATTGTCTGGAGTATCTCATATTTTGGATTAAATCTCAAGTACTGCACTTATGCTCAAGTATATTAAAACATCCTCTTTAACTGTGTTTACATATATACAACTGTGTAAGAGTTTAACTAATTCCTTATGTTTTTCAGGAGATATAACTGTTGTAATATTTTTAAAGCACTCATATAAAGTGGTTATGATTTGAGCCTACCTCTCTCATGGCTGTGTGGTGCAGAAGAAACTTCTCTTTATTTTGCTAGTAAATTGATTTACACAAAAGCTAAGATAGGAAAGGAAAAAAATGAATGGAAGTATTTACAATTCAAATATGATCACCCAAATGCATATTAAAATAGACGACTTTTGGGTAGTGTTAATGAACCAAAACTAATTCAGTTCACAAGTTGAAAGATGGGAATATTCATACATCAATAATTGATGAGTTGTACATTTCAAGCTAAGTTGTTTCATTACCAGTTACCAGACAAAGGCTAGTATTATCTTTTAGCTAGACTAAATTGCCTTTCATTATCCTCAAAGTATCTAGACATGCAAATAACTTTTAGTTTCAGGGCATAATCATCCTTAAAGGATTTTTTTTTTTTTTTTTTTTTTTTTTTTTTTAAATTTTATTTTTGGGACAGAGAGAGACAGAGCATGAATGGGGGAGGGGCAGAGAGAGAGGGAGACACAGAATCGGAAACAGGCTCCAGGCTCTGAGCCATCAGCCCAGAGCCCGACGCGGGGCTCGAACTCACGGACCTCGAGATCGTGACCTGGCTGAAGTCGGACGCTTAACCGACTGCGCCACCCAGGCGCCCCAAAGGATTTTGTTTTTAAGTTTTTTCTTCCTTTGAACTAATGCCAGTTTTGTCTATATCACTCCCTTGTTGACTAATCAAATGACATTTACTGCTGTTAAGTGTTTTATTTTTTTTTTATCTTTCTATTATTATTTAACTTTTTATATACTTAGTACTTACCTTGCTGGCAAAATTGTAAATATATTGAAGGCAAAGGCAGAGATATACATTTCCTTGATTTTAATATTGTACACAATGACACAATTAATATTTTTGAAAATTCTTTATTTTGCTTTTACTTATAATGAATTGAGGTATCAATCTTCAACTTCTTAAGTAGAACATATCCTACATGATTAGTCAGATTTTAGACCATAGAGGCAATAAGTTAGGTCATAAACTGCCAATTAGGAATGATAGAATCATTTGACTCTCTTATGAGTAAACCTGTTTCAAAAATTCAAGTTAATATAGGATGGTTCTTATCAGTGAGGTACTTCAATAATACAGTTGAGGGCTCAATATTATAATCTAGAAATCTAGAAATGGAAAAGACATAAAATTTCACAAATATTGTGAAAAATAAATTTTGATTTAAAAGCCACAATTAGAGAGGGTTTTTACCAAATTTCAGATTTTCTTTTTTTCTTTTTTTTTTCTCAACTTTTTTATTTATTTTTGGGACAGAGAGAGACAGAGCATGAACGGGGGAGGGGCAGAGAGAGACAGAATCGGAAGCAGGCTCCAGGCTCTGAGCCATCAGCCCAGAGCCTGACACGGGGCTCGAACTCACGGACCACGAGATCGTGACCTGGCTGAAGTCGGACGCTTAACCGACTGTGCCACCCAGGCGCCCCCCCAAATTTCAGATTTTCAGACCCCTGAGCAAAAACAAGGTAATCCTCAAAGGCAAAATTAAGTTTAATGAGTCCTGAAATAAAGTATAGCAATAAGTTAATGCATTTGTTTTTTAAAGAATAATTTAGACTTCAAATTACATTTGAGCTAAAAAATTCAATTCTGACTTTTCTTGAGAAAGAATGCTATTCATGTGAAGAATATTAATTGTTTATCAAGTAAACCAAAATAGTGCAAAACAAAATTGATCTTTGAAAAAAAGGATTCTTGATACACTACTGATAAATATCATTTTTAAAGCATTTGTTTCAAAACTGGGAAAAACTATATTCATTTCAAAACTATAGCTGTTAGCATAGTGTTTTTATTGATTTATGAGAATATACCTTCAAATATATTTCATTTACATTTTAATTATTAAAAACATAGACTTCTGCTTACAGGTTTTCATTTTTATTTTTTCCTGAAATGGCTCATGTTGAATACATTTTAGTGTTAAAACACTGTTGCGAGCTTATCACTATACGTATCATAATTCGATAGGTTACCATGAATAAACAAATCAATGAAATGAAGGCAATATGACTACTAACTAGAAAGTAATATTAGCATCTTGGTATACAAATTTTATTTCAACTTTTTAAATGTATTATTACCTACTATATACAGCAATGTTTAAAAGTGAAAAATTTGAAAAAAAAACTTATATTGCATAAGAAGTTATTGCACTGTCTCACAAACTATAAAGGAGCTGATAGAGGAGAAAAGAAAGGGACATTCTTATGAGAAATATACACACAGATAGAGTGATATGAGATGTGTATATTAGAGTACAGAGCAGATAGAGGCACAGTGAATCGTCATCAAAAGCTACTGACATAACAACGAACACTCGGGTCATTAATGTGACCATTTTATATTCAGGTTTACACAGGTGGGATCTCATGAAGTATTCATTGAAAATTAAATCTGAATAGAATTGGATTCTATAACCATTAAGAGAAAAGGTCCTTCCAGACAATGGCGCATACATCCCTTTGGAAGGTAGCTCCTCAAAACAGCATTTATAACAGGAGAAAGTGGTCAGATTTAAAGTGATCTGAGGAAAGTAGAAACTTTGGTTAGCTTTATTTTTTGCAGGACTGTGCTTTTGAAAAAAGAATAAGCTCTATGTATGTAACTTTCAAAACAGTAAGGGGGTGGGGGAAAGAATGCAGTGAAAGAAAGTTAAAGAAAACAGAAAAAGTCATGGTAAATAAAAAGCAGAAGATAAGATAGAGGAAATAATTCAAATAAATAATCTATATTGTCAGTTCAACAATACATATTCTAATATTAACTTTTTAAAAATATAGTTATATAATTTTATAAAAAATAAATATAAAAACCACAGAAATATTGAAAATAAAATGTTGGAAAAAATATACCAAGATAAGAACAACTTAAAAATTGTACTGGTGCTAATATCATATAAAATATACTTTAGAGAAAAGTAGTAACAGTATAGTTTTAAGAAAAACCTAAATTCACCATTGTGATTAAAAACTGTATAACATGGGTGAACATAATAATGCATCTCCAAATATATAAGGAAAATTTGACATAATTGCATGTAGGTATCGACAAATCCAACACGATAAAATCCCTCTAATATCCCTACCTCACTAACTGATAGGTGACATGGACAAAATAATTAATAGGGTTTTAAAAGGCTTGAAAAACTTAATTGACAAATTGGTTGAAAAGACATATATCTATGCTACCTACTTCTAGCAATTATAGAATCCATTTCCTTCTCAAGCACACATTTATGAGAAAATAAAACAATCTTCAGGCTTTAAAACAAGTCTGAAAATCTTTCAAAAAATCAATCATATAAAAAAAAGAAAGAAAAATCAATCGTATAGACCATGTTCTTTTATTCTATTGTAATTATTTTTCAAATGAAATAAGAAGAGATAACATAAATCATAGACAACTTGTATAAGGACATGATGAACTTGTGGCTGGTGTCTGATACAGGGCTATGACTGATTCTTTGCACCTAGTTTAACCAGTTCCCCAGTCTAGTTTTAGGACCAGGGAGGTATAGAAGACTCTCCTTGGCTTTGCACCATAGCTTCCTTGAGGCTAAGGTATCTTTCTGTGTATCTTGTTGGTTAACAATCTGGAGACAAAGCATCCTGTACAGCTGAGAAAGGACGCTGGGAGCTGTGCCTGGAGTTTCTGGACCTCTCTCTGTTTACCTGCTATATGGTACCTTTAATAAAAGCCTATGTGAGTATGTTCACTGAAGTTTTCTAGGTCCTGTCAATGATCCCACCCTGTTACCGTAGCAGCTGGTACTGTGAGCACAATTAAATGAGGAAGGTTTATGGGAATCTACCAACTCAGCTCCCACAAATGAGGTTAAGTGAAGGAAAAAAGGTTAGCATTATTCACGAAAAAAAAAGAAACAATAAAAATAAGAAGGATGGGGGCACCTGGGTGGCGCAGTCGGTTAAGCGTCCGACTTCAGCCAGGTCACGATCTCGAGGTCCGTGAGTTCGAGCCCCGCGTCGGGCTCTGGGCTGATGGCTCGGAGCCTGGAGCCTGTTTCTGATTCTGTGTCTCCCTCTCTCTCTGCCCCTCCCCCATTCATGCTCTGTCTCTCTCGGTCTCAAAAATAAATAAACGTTTAAAAAAAAAAATAAGAAGGATGAAGAAAACCTATGGATGATTAAACTGGATGGAAATGTTCAGATAATTCATTTACAAATTACCCCAAAAAAGAAGGTGATAGCTGGGGTATCCGCTAACATTTTAATGGATCAATATAAGTGAGTAGATTTTCTGGCTACTTCATCAAGCCCTCAAATCAAACTAGAAAAGGACCATATCAAATTCTTTCAAATTATCCTAGGTTTTATGACTATTAATAATCTAGTAATGACCCAAAGAGAAATCTAGAGTCTCTGGGACCCATGCTGATTAAAAATGCGTGAGATTAAGGAGAGAACTATGATTCGGAGAAATACAATAGCTATGTTTTCTGTGCAAACGCTAGGGAAATCATGGTCATGTGTATAGGTTTAAGAAAAGTCGCCCAGGGTGGTGAAGATACATCTACAGGGATGGCTGGACATCAGCGCACAACATGTTGTCATAATCTAAATATACTGATAAACAGTTAAAGGTCGGGAGCCTGGGTGGCTCAGTCGGTTAAGTGTCCAACTTCAGCTCAGGCCATGACCTTACAGTCCCTGGGTTCGAGCCAGTCGGGTTCTGCACCGACAGCTCAGAGCCTGGCACCTGCTTCAGATTGTGTCTCCCTCTCTCTGCCCCTCCCTGTTTGTACTCTGTCGCTCTCTCCCAAAAATAAAATAAAAACACAAAAGAATTTAAAAAGGTTAAAGGTCACTGTAACTAAATTAGATATGATTATGATTATGACATGATTATTCAGGTTTACAAGTGAAAGTATGTTTCAGAAAAGGATTTTATTTTATTTTTTATTATTATTTTTGATGTTTATTTATTTTTGAGAGGGAAAGAGACAGACAGCATGAATGGGGGAGGGACAGAGAGAGACACACAGAATCTGAAGAAGGCTCCAGGCTCTGAGCTGTCAGCACAGAGCCTGACGAGAGGCTCAAACCCACGAATTGTGAGATCATGACTGGAGCCAAAGTCAGACGCTTAACCAACTAAGACCCCCAGGCGCCCCAAGGAATTTGTTTTCAAAAGCTACGAATATTTGTTGCTTCAGCCTACCAGGGTGCTTATTGAGATACTACGTAAGAATGAGAAGCCAAACTGCTGGGGAACAGAACCTCACACAAACCTATTTGTCATCATGTTTTAAATGGGCATTAAGATCGAAAACTTTAGAATTAAAGACTAATTAGAATTAATCTAAAACAATGTAGAATACTTGGAGCCATCAAGAAATTTCAGGTTTAATTAAGAATATGTTAGACATCGAGGTATTTAGGCCCACAAATTCCTTCTTTAACAGTGTAGTCTGATGTGTGAGAAAGGCTAACGACTACTGGTGATTGATAGACAATTATAGAGATCCTAATAAAGTAATAGCCCCATTGCATCAATTATGCCCAATACAGTATTAAGACTTCAAGTCATGCAGCTAGTTGCAGAAGATTGGTGTTCTTTGATGTATTTGGCAACTGCTTTTTTAAAAAATTTCTATTTCTGGGGAAAATTCAAGATAATGCACAACCATGGGGAACTGACTCCAGTAGATATTTACTATGCTCCTCTACAGGAATTTAAATTCTTCTATTTGTCATAACTTCGTAAAAATAAACTTATATTTTATTCAACTGGGAAGTGCATTTTTAAAACAATTCTAATGATAATGTAATGTTGATGTTCCAATCAGAATATTAATCAAAAACTGAATTTCAAATTCTGGTTGATCTGATGACCACCAGAGAGGTCCATCACAATGTTTAATGGGATTAGTAATTAATCCATCTTTTAAGTTCTCATCAAATTACACATAGCAGGGAGTTCTCTTTTTTTTTTTTTTTTAATTTTTTTTTAAAGTTTATTTATTTTTGAGACAGAGAGAGACAGAGCATGAACGGGGGAGGGTCAGAGAGAGAGGGAGACACAGAATCTGAAACAGGCTCCAGGCTCTGAGCAGTCGGCACAGAGCCCGACGCGGGGCTCGAACTCACGGACCGCGAGATCATGACCTGAGCCGAAGTCGGCCGCTTAACCGACTGAGCCACCCAGGCGCCCCTAGCAGGGAGTTCTCTTAACCTGATGAAAGTTATATACCAAACTTAAAAAAAAATCACATAAAAGAGTCACAAATTTGAACAAAGACAAAGATGACTTCTAAATCCCAATTGTTTCACATTGAACTTGACAGAAACACGAGGCAAAATATCTTAAAGGAACACAATACACAGTTATTTGTGGACTCTGTCTCCAGGAAAACCAAAGAGAATCTATAAATTATTAGAGCTAACTAGAATATTCAGCAAATTTGTTGTATATTAGATCAGCAATTACCAAATAACTAAAAAAATGTGGTAGTAAAAATTATCTATTTGCAATTCCAACATAAACTAAAATATTTAAGGGGAGATAGTTGGCACACATGTACAAGTTCTTTATGGAATCAAAGATTATGACCTGTCGCAGAACAAAAGATGCTCTGAATAGATGAAAGTGTATAACAAGTTCACGAATGGCAGACTTTATGTGGCACAGAAGTCAAATTTATCAGTGCAATGCAATTACAATGAAAATCTCAAAAGGGGTGACTTGTGGAACTTGGACAAACATTTTCAACTTTATGAGAATGAGCAAAAATAGCAAGATAATTCTGGAGTAAAGAGTAAAACAGAAGAATAAAAGGTTCCTTTTTGTCAGATATCACAGCTTGTTATAAATGTGATTCAGGATTAGAAAGAAAATACACAAGTGGAATAGAATAGAAACCTAGAAATAGGCCCAAGCAAATATAGGATTTTGGTAGAGAGAACTTTACAAATCCGTGGCTAAGGTAACACTATTAAGTAAATGATGTTAGAATGATCGTCTTGTCATAAAAGATGCACAAAACATTTGGTCCTTATATTATATAAAATAATTCCAGATGGTGGAAATAACTTGGGAAAAATACAACTTAAAAATATTACAAGAGAATGAGGTGCCTGGGTGGCTCAGTTGGTTAAGCATCCGGCTTTAGCTCGGTCATGATCTCGCAGTTTGTGAGTTCAAACCCCGTGTCAGGCTCTGTGCTGACAGCTGGGAGCCTGCTTTGGATTTTGTGTCTCCTCTCTCTGCCCCTTCCCCGCTCACGCTCTGTCTCTCTCTCTCAAAAATAAATAAACATAGAAAAATTTTTTAATATTACAAGAGAATGTAGGAGAATATGCCCCATATATGGTAGTGAAAGATTTCTTAAATCCAATACATAAATAAATCTTATAAAATACAGTTTGATTAATTTGATTATATCAAAACTATGAACTTCTGCATGAATAAAGTCACCATAAGAAAAAGTCAAAAAGTGGAAAAAAAAATTTAAGAAAAAGGGGCGCCTGGGTGGCGCAGTCGGTTAAGCGTCCGACTTCAGCCAGGTCACGATCTCGCGTTCTGCGAGTTCGAGCCCCGCGTCAGGCTCTGGGCTGATGGCTCAGAGCCTGGAGCCTGTTTCTGATTCTGTGTCTCCCTCTCTCTCTGCCCCTCCCCCGTTCATGCTCTGTCTCTCTCTGTCCCAAAAATAAATAAACGTTGGAAAAAAAAAAGGTCAAAAAGTAAGCTAAGGCAGACTAAGACACAATAATGCTGCTCTGTAACAGATAAATGATTTTTATCCATTAGCATTTTTGTGTTCAATAAGAAAAAAGCATAAATCCCAATAGGAAAAAAATGACAAGATTTAATGTAAAGCAATTCACTGAAGAGGATTCCAAGAGCCTAATAAAAATATTATAATAACCCCCCAACATTTTTTAAATAATCTGAGAAATGCCAGTTTACAAAAAAAATAATATTACTTATATTGATCAAATCCTTTAAATTTGATATTACATATTGGAAGGAGTTTGGGGCAAATTGTCATACATATTTATGAGAGTATAAAATGTTACAATAATTTGGGAAAAATTTGGCAAAAGCCAGTTGTGAATTAATTGTATGTCTTTCAAACCAGCCATTCTATTCTACATATAAAATATTTTAAACATTGGTGCACAGGTGCACTAAAATATGTGTACAAGGATTTCCGTTTTAGTTCTTTCTATAATAAGAAATAATTGTAAATAATTTTATATGTCCATCAACACACTTACAGATAGATAAGATGTGTTATCTACTCTATGGTGCAATACTATATATAGAAGGAAAGGAATGAACTACATAGCATATACTGTTATCATAGAGGGCAAAATGATAAAAAAAGGAAATTGCAATATTATGCTCAATGTTTGAATGAAACTCACATAAAGTAATATTATACATTGCACTCTCTCACACACACGCACACGCACACACGCACACACGCACACACACATATACACACACAAAACCAGGAGATGTACTGGAAATTTATACAATGTGTGTTCAGCATTGTTTCTAGCACAACAGGGTACAAGGGAAGGACACTGGTAACTTTAGCTTTATCTACAATGTTTTACTTCATTAAAATAGACTTAAAACAAATATGAGGCAATGTGGCAAATACAAAAGAGCAGAAGGAAAAAAATAAATATTATTCAACACTCCATCACCAAAAGAATACTAAGTACCACTAAGATGGTTGAAACTTGGTGAACATCATTTCAGAGTTTTGTTGTTGTTGCTGCTGTAACTTTCCTAATCAGAAAAGAAAAGGAAAAGGACTTAAAACTCTTGAGGTTATAGTTTGGATGAGTTTATAAGTAAAGCACACCCTACAGGGAAAATATGTAAAATATACCTTATTATTATGATTCTGAATCTCTTTGCAATCAAAATCATCTCATTATGCACCGTCTTATATGCAACTTGTTTTCCTAGGCCAACAAAATTTTAAAGACTATAGCACATTGAGTACTGTGTCATATGATTCCACTTTTTCTTTTCTCTACCACTGATCCAAAATATCAGTATTTCTCACCACATAGCTGAGAGGATTCTACCTTAAATACTTTTAGCAGTTTGTTTTAAGAATCGAAAAGAGAAATAGATTTTTTTTAACTTCTTTGTTCAGAGTATTTGTTCAATTCAGTTTAAGTCTCACTGCTTGGCGATGAACTGATATCTTTTTAATGTTTGTTGAACACAGTTTCTAACACACCCATCTATCGACTTCTTCAACCATGTGGTAGTGAATGAGATCTAATTGCAAACTTCTGGCAGCAAATAAATTGTATGATTGATTTTTCTGATAAAAGAATAAACCATTTTGAACTTTTGAATCTACAAATCCATGGTTATGAAAAAACAGCAGGCATTACATGGCTCCAAGCAGAGTTTATGAAACATGAGTGAGGAAAGTTTGTTCTATTTTCACACTCAGAAATGTGCCTTACTATTACATCCTATAAAAAGGAAAAGAGATCAATTTGCTTTGATGGCACATAATGGTTTTAATCTGCCACATTAAAAACAACAACAACAACAAAACAGCTTTTTAAGACTGAACTAATGGGAGTGCACCCCACCCCTTTTCCAGATATAAGTCACTTACAATTAACTTGGTGAAGAAAATACTTTTATATATGATCCTAATGCTTCTTTGAAATTAAAAAATCATCTGAAAATAAAGGTACTTCAGCTGCTTGAGTTCATGGTGATACGTGCACACACACACACACACACACATATATACTATAAGTGTATATATATATATATATATAGTTCTTAAAACAAAATGCTAAAAATATTTAAGGCAGAATCTTCTCATCTGTGTTGTGAGAAATACTGGTATTTTGGATCAATGGTAGAGGAAAAACAATGAAATGGTATGACATAGTAATCCATATGCTGTAAACTGTAAAACTTTGTTGGCCTCAAAAAACAAGTTGCAGGTGCACGTGTGTGTGTGTGTGTGTGTGTGTGTGTGTGTGTAGACACATTTTTTGTTGTTGCCCTCGTTGCTGTTTTCTGAAACACACCATATTCTTGCTTCTTGGAAGTCATTTGAATGATTTTTCTACTTTGAGGTATTTTGGTCTTTAAGGAACTTTCAATGAATATTCTTATATTCATAGCTGGATAATAGTTACTTCTTCAGTTTACTTAATATTAGTGCCATATTATTTGATATTTCCATGTCTATGCAGGCATAAATAAAAATATGAAGTAAAATATAAGCATAAACATAAGTAGGTAACAATCAAACACTACTTCACCTCACTCCATTTAGGTTTTACATTACAGATAGAAAATAGTATCTGTAGGGCGCCTGGGTGGCGCAGTCGGTTAAGCGTCCGACTTCAGCCAGGTCACGATCTCGCGGTCTGTGAGTTCGAGCCCCGCGTCAGGCTCTGGGCTGATGGCTCGGAACCTGGAGCCTGTTTCCGATTCTGTGTCTCCCTCTCTCTCTGCTCCTCCCCCGTTCATGCTCTGTCTCTCTCTGTCCCAAAAATAAATAAACGTTGAAAAAAAAATTAAAAAAAAAAAAAAAAAAGAAAATAGTATCTGTAGAGAGAAGTTCACAGAATGTCTTATACTAACACTGATCCAGGGAATTTATTATAAGCATATTTGTTTATAAAAAAATAGAATTAATATTATATACAGAGATTATACTAATTCATAATTTAGCAAATATTTGAGAATCTATGATATCATCACATTTGTTGTGCTTTGCCATGTTAAAAAGTATAAAAGATACTATTTTGGCCTTAAGATCTAAATGTTTTCTTTTCTTTTCTTTCTTTCTTTCTTTCTTTCCTTCTTTCTTTCTTTTTTCCTTCCTTCCTGAAATGGAAGTTTTTCACTGTAGACAATGAGAAGGAAACACTTATAATAATAATAAAAAAAGCAGCATTTCACAAATAAATATAACATAAATTTAGCGGGGGTCAAAATTGTTGGAGGATTATGAACAACTGCACCTTAAACTCGTTTTTGTAATAAAGGTTAGGCTGGGATCAGCCAAGAGGAGGTGTTCAGAAAGATGAAGACATGGAAATGTTATGGAAAATGTTTATCATCCAAGTATGTCTTAAATAAGAACAGTATCGGGAAAACTGAAACACAGGTTAAGGTGATTACCAAAACAAAACAAAACAAACACTAAGAAAAGAAAAAGAAAAAAATTATAGAAGTGTTAAACAGAACAGTTACAAGAGAGCTTTGTGTGTGTGCCAAAGGAGGGATTGGAGGACAAGAAAAGGAGAAGTGGAGACAACAATATTTAAACAATTGAAGTGTGTTATTATAAAGCAATCAAGAGAAAAATGTCTCTGCAAAGTAGTGAACTAACAGCTTTTAAACTAAAGGCTTTGAATCAGTAACTAAAAACCTCACATAAAAGACCATGAACAGATAACCTCACTGGTGAATTCTATCAAACATTTACACCATTCCTTCTCAAACTCTTCTTCCAAAAAATAGAAGATGAGGAGACTCTTCCAAACTCAATTCATGAGGCCAGCATTACCCTGACACCAACACCAGACAAGGATGCCACGAGAAAAGGAAATTACGGGCCAATATCCCTGATGAAAATAGATGCAAAAATTCTCTACAAAATAATAGCAAATCAGGGGCACCTAAGTGGCTGTTGGTTAAGCATTGACTCTTGATTTTAGCCCAGGTCATGATCTTGTGGTTCGTGAGTTCGAGCCCCATCAAGCCTGCTTGGGATTCTCCCTCTCTCGGTCCCCACTGACCCTACTCTGCTCACACACACAGGCACTTTCTCTCTCTCCTAAAATAAAAAAATAAACCTAAAATAATATTAGGAAATCAAGTTCAACAATACATTAAAGGGATCATACACTATAATAAGTGGGATTTATTCCAAGGATTCAAGAATATTTCAACATTTACAAATCAATTTAATAAACCCCATTAACAAAATGAAGGATAAAAATCATATGAGCATCTCAACAGATGCAGAAAAAGCATTGACAAAATTCAACATCCCATTCATGATAAAAACTCTCAACAAAACACGTACAGAGGGAGTATACCTCAACATAATAAAGGCCATTTATGACAACCCCATAGCTAATATCATATTCAATGGTGAAAAACTGAAGGTTTGTTTTGTTTTATTTTGTTTTGTTTTGTAAGATCAGGAAAAAATGGTCATTCTAAACACTTTTATTCAACAAGGTATTGGAAGTCTTAGCCAGAGCAATTAGACAAGAAGAAAACAAAAAAGACCTCTGATTGGAAAGGAAGAAGTAAAACTGTAACTATTTACAGATGACATGTTATATAGAGAAAAATCTTAAGACTCCATCAAAATATGTTAGAACTAACAGATGAACTCGAAAAAGTTGCAGGATACAAAATCAATACACAAAAATCTGTGGCATTTCTATACACTAATTATGAAATATAAGAAAGAGAAATTAAGAAAATAATCCCATTTGCAATTGCATCAAAAAGAGTAAAATACCTAGGAATAAATTTAACCAAGGATGTAAAAGATGTATATTGAAAACCACAAGAAATTAATGCAAGATATTGAAGAAGACACAAATCAATGGACAGATATTCTATGCTCATGGATTGGAAAAGTTAACAACATTGTTAAAATGTCCATACTACTCAAAACAATCTACAAAATCTGTGCAATTCATATCAAAGTCTCAATGACATTTTTCACAGAAACAGAACAAACACTCCTCAAATTTGTATGGAACCATTAAAAAAACCCTGAATAATCTAGGCTTTTGTTCTTGAGAAGGAAGAACAAAGCTGGAGGCATCATGCACCTAGATTTCAAACTATGTTACAAAGCTGTAGTAACTAAAACAGTATGCTGTTGGCATAAAAACAGACATGTAGATCAGTGGAACAGAATAGAGAGCCCAGAAATAAACCCACACATATACAACAGCTAATTTATGACAAAGGAGCCAAGAACATACAAGGAAAGGACAGTCTCTTCAACAAATGCTGTTGGGAAAATTGGACAGTGACATACAAAAGAATGGAACTGGCCCACCATCTTACACCATATACAAAAATTAACTCAAAATAGATTAAAGACTTGAGCACAAACATGATATCAAGCTCTGAGAAGGAAACATAAACAGTCAGCTCCTTGACATGACTTTTGAATCTGACACCAAAAGCAAAAAAAAAAAAAAAAAAGCAAAAATAAACAAGTGGGACTGCATCAAACCAAAAAGCTCTACACAGCAAAGGAAACCATCAACAAAATGAAATGGTGACCTACTGACTGGAAGAAAATATTTGCAAATATACCTGACAATGGGCTAAATCCAAAATACATATTAAAAAATTCAAACAGCTCAATAGCAAAACAATCTTACTAAAAAATGGGCAGAAGGTCTGAATAGACATTTTTTCAAATAAGACATACAGATGGCCAACAATTATATGAAAAGATTCTCTGTATCATTAATCATCAGGGAATATGAGTCAAAATCACAATGAGATATCACCTCACACCTGTTAGAATAGTTATTACCAAAAAGACTAGAAATAATAACTGTTGGCAAGGATGTAGGGAAAAGGAAATCCTTGTACCCTGTTGATGTGAGAATGTAAATTGGTACAGCCACTTTGGAAATCAGTGTGGAGGGTCCTCAAAGAATTAAAAACAGAAACACCATACGATCTAGCAATTCCTCATCTGGGTATTTATGTGAAGATGATAAAAACACTAACTTGAAAAGATATATGCATTTCATATTCATTGTAACATTATGTATTGTAGTCAAGATATGAAAACAACCTAAGTATCATCATTGGATGAAAGGATAAAGAAATTGTGGGGTATATGTACAGTGGAACATTGTTTGACCATAGAAAAGAATAAAATCGGGGCGCCTGGGTGGCTCAATTGCTTAAGTGTCCAACTTCAGCTCAGGTCATGATCTCACGGTTTGTGAATTTGAGCATAGGCATGTGTGCTGACACCTCAGATCCTGGAGCCTGCTTCAGATCCTGTTGTCTCCCTCTCTCTCTGCCCCTCCCCTGATTGCTCTCTCTCTCTCTCTCTCTCCCTCTCTCTCTGCCCCTCCCCTGATTGCTCTCTCTCTCTCTCTCAAAAATAAATAAACATTTAAAAAATTCATTTAAAAAGAATAAAATCTTATCATTTGCAATAGTATGGATGGGCCTTGAGGGTATCATGTGAAGTGAAATAAGTCAGACAGAAATAAGATAAGTACTGCCTGAGCTCTATTATATGTGGAATCTAAAAATAAATAGATAAACAAAAACCAAGCTCACAAATTCAGAAAACAGATTGCTGGTTGCCAGAGACATGGGTTGGAGAAGAGGGTAAAGAAGGGGTGAACTTTTTTTGTAAGTTTTTTTTAGTTTAAACAAATTGATGAGAGAGAGAGAGAAAGGGAGGGAGAGAGGGTGAGAGAAGGGGGGAGAGAGAGAGAGAGAGAGAGAGAGAGAGATGGATTAGAGCTCCAAAAGTGGACAAAATTTTAGACTCAGAATGGTTTTTATACAAAGTGAGGGCCTTAGTTAACATGGATTACAATTCTAAAACATAGGACAAGGAAATTTGGGTCAGGTTCTTTAAGGAAGGTTGACCAAATTTAATTCCAGTAATGGAAAGGTATTCCTTGGCAGATTAGTATGGCAATGTTTTAAAAGACAGATTCAAGGGGAAAGAAACTCTGTTTTAAAATAATCTTGTGCTGGGGGCACCTGGGTGGCTCAGTTGGTTAAGTATCCGACTTCGCTCAGGTCATGATCTCACAATTTGTGAGTTTGAGCCCCGCGTCGGGCTCTGCGCTGACAGCTTGGATCCTGGAGCCTGCTTCGGATTCTGTGTCTCCCTCTCTTTCTGCCCCTCACCCACTCACACTCTGTCTCTCTCTGTCTCTCAAAAGTAAATGAACATTAAAAAAATGTTAAATATCTTATGCTGTGATCCAGATATGAGGCACTCATAAATAACAGGATAATGGCAAATTTGAAATAAACTGAGACAGTAGTATTTCTTATTTAGTCAAGTTTACCAAGTATTTGGGAATCATATTTTGAAGTCATCTGTCAGAACTCTAAATCGGGAACCAGTTAAGTCCATTAAATCCAGTGTTTCTCTATTTTGCTTAAAATGTTTACCTTCTGCTTTTATTCCTCACTGTGATTATTCAAGGTTTTTGTTGTTTTTGGGTCATTCAGTCCTGCAGGCAACAATTCTGTTCAATTATTTTGCTTTATGTTGTTGAAACTACCCTTTTTTTTCCAGTAATGATGTTTGTCTGAGATGTGAAACACCCAGATGCTGTCATGATGAACAGCATTTAAATACCTGAATAAACAAACTTATCTTAGGGCTATCAATTTTTCTTTTTGAAGTTCCCTGAAACATTTCTTAATGTATCACCCTTTGTTAACAACTTCATCATGTTTCTAATTAATTGTGTCCCCTTCTGGGCCAAGAAGTATGCAAACTAAGTATTTCTGCAGTTAGGGAACTATGTATAGAGAAGGTTCCTGCAACTTTGATTTCTAGATCTCAGGAAGAAAAGCCTGAAGTATAAACCATGTCTTAGGTGCTCCTCATGTAAGGTAAATATTGCTAAAGAATACAATTGCAACAGAAAATAGTTTCCAGGTTTCCCTTTACATTTACACTCATTATATAAATTTCACTCACCTTCTGCACATTTTGAAAACTGAGTCCTGATTCCATACCTTTCATCTTTTGCCTTTGACATTTCTTTGTCTCCATGATTGACTTATGAACAAATGACTGTTACCTGGTTAATAGTTACTGCAGTTGGAATCAACTTTGAGTCTCCCATGTATCTCGTCCAGCCTGTCTCTTTTTAACTGTTGGAACCCTGTGTTTTATTTCCTGACCCAGTAACCATCAGAACATGAGCCTTCCTCCAGATTCAGAGACATCAATATCAAGCAAGGGTGATCTCAAGCATCAGTTTATTAAAATAATACATATATGTTCCCCAGCATTATTGCACTGGGAGGAAGCACACTGAAACCAGGTTTCCTGCCTTCAGGTTTGCCTTAGACCTATCCTTTATCAAAGACTTGAAGCAGCCAGATGAACTTCTTGAAGGAATTGTCCTTCTCACCTTCATCCACTAACCAATATGGAGTTCATGGCATCTTTGGAAAGACACATGAGACTGAGTAATGTTATTTTCTAATAGTATGTAGCTGAAAAATATTACACCATTACTCCCAGCCTCTACTTAGTTTGTTCTTACATGTGCTGCAGTTTACTTGTAAGTTCTCCTATATGTAAATTATTATGCATTATTTTATCAGAAATTTCTTTTCTTTAGTTTTAATTGTGACAAAATACACTTAACATAAAATTTACCATCTAACCATGTTTAAATGTACAATTCAGTGGCATTAGATATACTCGTTGTTTTGTTACTGTCCCATCATTAATTCATTTTTTATCTGGCAGAACTCTGTATCTTTTAAATAACTCCTCACCCCAAGCCCAACCCTAGCAACCACAATTCTACTTTCTGTTTATAGACATCTAACTTACTCAAGGTACTTCATCTAAGTGAAATCATACAGTATTTGTCTTTTTGGTGACTATTTTATTTCACTTAGTTTAATGTCCTAAAGATTCATCCATGTTGTTGCATGTGTCAGAATTTCCTTCTTTTTCAAGGCCAAATAATATTCCATTATATGTATAATGCATTTTGTTTATCTGTCCATCTGCTGACCAACATATGGTTGCTTCCAGCTTCTGGGTACTAAAAAAAATCCTGTTTTACTTTTTTAACATTTTTTAAATTTTTTAAAAGTTTATTTATTTTGAGAGAGAGAGAAAGAGATGCAGACAGAATCCCAAGCTGTCTTTCTGCTGACAACACAGATGCAAGGCTCAATCTCATGAGCCATGAGATCATGACTTGACCTGAGATCAAGAGTCAGATGCTCAACCGCCTGAGCCACCCAGGGATCCCCCCCCACAAATGCTGTTATTAATATGCATGTATTTATCATAAATTTATTGCTTCTATAAGGAATTTTACAAATTAGATTTGAAGCAATACTTTAGTAAAATCACCCCATCACAAATGAAAATGATTATAAGGGTTTTTTTTTGGGGGGGGGGGACAGAGGGGATACTTATTTTGACACTTGGATAACTCAGAAATACCAGAATTAGTGGAAGCCGGATATAGAAGTGGAGTGAAACAGTTTGCTAGGTGGATATTGGGAGATGAACATTATGACAGATTGAAAAGCAAAGACAAAATCCTTGATGTAGGTTAGAGACAGTAAGATATCCAGTGCCAATGGAACAGCATATGCAAGGGAAAAAGCATAAGAAGTCAACCAAAAAGGTAGTCATAGAGGGGGGGTTAGGCTATATGTTGGATTTCATTTTAAATGTGGTAGGAAGCTATTTGAGGGCTTTGAGCAGAAGAGATACACAACTTAATTCATATATTTTTAAAGATCACCCTGACTGCTGTGTGAAGAATAGTTTGGAAAAGGTGGGGGGCAGAGATAGAAGAGGAAGACTAAATTATAGGAGAAGTTTAGGCAAAAAAAAAAAAAAGACTAAAAAACCCATAGTGACTTTGACTCAACTAGCAGTGATGTAGCTGGTGAGGGCTATAGGGTTTAGCATTCTGAAAATGGAGCTTCTAGCTCTTGCTGATGGGTTAGAAATGGGATATGAGAGAAAAAGAAAAATTGAGGGTGACTCCAAAGTTTCCTCCAGAATTTTAGTTCTGAGCATGTCAGCAAATGACATCTCCTTTACAGAGATAGGAGAGACTAAGAAGTGTGGATTTGTGGAGACGAATCCTGAGTTTCACACTGGACATGCATGTTGTGGTCCCATCTGGAAATGTCAGATAGGCAACTGGACAAGTGAGTATGGCTTCAGAGGAAAATCTCACGCTGTAATTATAAATCTTGAAGATACCAGCATAATCATCATTTATTAAAAGATAAAACTGAGTGTCATGAAGGAAAAAAACCAAAGATAGAAAATAAAATCAATCTGAGTCCTGAGCCCTGGGTCACTCCACTATTTAAAGATAGGGAAAAAGAAGGTCTTGGAAAAAGAAGATGAGAAGTGACCAGTGAGGCAAAAGGACAACCGGAATAATGAAGTGCTCCAAATGCAAGGAAGAGAGGTTTCCATGACAGAGGGAGTAATCCAGTATTCTAAAAATGGTACTGAATTTTAGAAAAGAATGGAGATGACAAGTAGATTTAGCAACATGGGGATCACTGGATCTCTTGACGAGAGTAATTTTTAGTTGAGTGAGACTAAGGAAGATGAATTCTAATTGAGGTAAGTTCAAGAAAAATGAGAGTTCAGATAGAGAACAATACTTTTAAGGAATTTTTCCAGAAAGGGGCATTATGGTCCCAAGAGTTTTTTGTTTTGTTTTATGGGATGCACTGTAGTACATTTTTATCCAGACAGGCATTTGATCCAACAGAGAGGAAAATATGAATGCTGCAAGACAAGGGAGGTGTAATTGTGGGAGCAAAATCGAGGAATGGGAGAGAAAGGAGAGAGTACACTACAGCAGTGGAGAGAATAACCATAAATGGAAACGGGGATATTTTATCCATTGTAACAGAGGGAAAGAGTATATAAAAAACACAGAGATAAATTGGTAGATTTTTAGTGAAAAAAAATGTATACATTCTCTTTTCATTGTTCTATTTGTTCAGTAAAAGAAGAGGGTTGGGGCGCCTGGGTGGCGCAGTCGGTTAAGCGTCCGACCTCAGCCAGGTCACGATCTCGCGGTCCGTGAGTTCGAGCCCCGCGTCGGGCTCTGGGCTGATGGCTCAGAGCCTGGAGCCTGTTTCCGATACTGTGTCTCCCTCTCTCTCTGCCCCTCCCCCGTTCATGCTCTGTCTCTCTCTGTCCCAAAAATAAATAAATGTTGAAAAAAAAAATTTTAAAAAAAAAAAAAAAAGAAGAGGCAAGTCCATCAGTTGGGGTTAGGGTGTGTAAGGGATTATGGAGATTTAGGAAATATGCTAAGAAAGGAAATAGGTAGAGTTTCCAGGTATGGCTGAGGGCCCTGCTGGAGGTTTGTGATCACAAATTGAAAGTGGGACCCTCCGTACATTGTATGTTTCTCTGGTACATCCCTCATTATAACCGCTCCATTGCAGGTAAGGAGTAGACAGGAGAGAACAGGAGCATGAGAGTATTAAAAGACAATAAAAATGTATTAGACTCCATGGATTAAATTTTCACACATTTTTCTATTTATTTAGTCCCCGTAGTCACTGTTTCATTCTTGATGCCAATTACCCAGGTTGATGGATGTGAAAGCACAGAGAAATAATGACCGTCTTGTTGAGTTACAACAACTGCAATAGCATGTCTGGTGATCCTAAACAGATTATGCACAGTATAAATACAGGTGTGCATACATACCTGTGTTTATAATGGTAATTCAATATTCAAACACAGACAAATATTACATAATGGAATGTAAAGTTCAGGGACAGTAATTTTAAAGATGTGTGAGCTTTGGATCTTTTAAAATAAGAATAAACAGGTTGAAAGTATGTGACAATTGTTCTTTGTTATAGATCTACTATGTTTGCCTTTTCCTAAAATAAACTCGCCAACTACAGTTCCCTGAGCCTTCCCCTAAAAGAGTTATATTTGCAAACAAATAGTCTTCTGGCACAATGTTTCTTTGAAATGATTGGCTGCGCGTGGCCAGCTCTTCCTCAGTTTTACCCTAGAGTTCCTTAAAACCCTCTGGTTATTACCATCTGGTCCTGGTGATTAATCCACATTTACTTTGTCAATTTTGTGAAAACATCCTGAGTATTGACCACTATTTGATCTTGTATATCCAACCTGCTCATTTCCTGGAACAATCTGGATTTGGGGATCTCCCTAATATCCTCCTAATTAAAGTCTAAAGCAAAGCTCTAATTCAGTCTATCAGGTATCACATTTTTATCCAAAGTCACCCAAAGATCCCAGTGGTGTATCCTACATGGAGTTCTGCATTAGATAACACGGAAATACTTTTTATTGGCTTTTGATTTTCTCATGAGGTATTCTTTCCCCAACTTGCTTGCAGTTTACATCTATGAACTTCACGTTTCTCCTCATTCTGTCCATCTTTGCACTTCTAGTACATTTGCCAAGAAGTCTATTTTTTGCAGGTACTTGGTATTTTTTATAGTTGGCACATATTTCTGTTGTTCTCAATAAGGTATATGTCAGTATTCTCCAGACATTTTGTACATGTTGATTGAAAAATAACCACACTTTTTTTTTCTGGACGTGTAAACAGCTTTTTTCCCCTTTTCTACTTAGGTGTTGAGTTGAATTTTCACAGTAACTATCATTTAAGAAATTAGGAACTATTTTTATTAATGGGGATTTTTTTTAATTCCTTTCTCTAAGTGTCTGAAATTCCTGACTTTGTCAGTTATTTGCTTAGATGCACACTCTGTTGGGAAAACATGGTAGCGATGATTGAGCTCCTTGTATAACATCAAAAGAATGACAAAGAAGCTTCTGTATAGAGAGCGCCCCATACCTTCTGAAATTGCATTGATAAACGAATGTCTAGAAATACAAAATTCAAGGTGACTAGATATATCTATAAATTTGCATCATATACGACTAACATTAGCAATTATGCTTATTTTTCTCTGCAGAATTCAAAACAATTAACAGCGTTGTCACTCTAAATCTCCCAGCCAGAGCCGTGAGCTAGAAATGACCAGGCGACAGGTTGGTCTGGTCAGTATGCCTTCCCCGAGATTGCTATTTTCTACGCTGTCTTTACTCTGCTGGCAGATAGACTTGCAGTGTTTTCCACACGACACCACAAAATATTCTGTGCAGCAATAACCCAATAAAGCTCTTCACCTGTACAAAATCCACAAGTCATTTTACTTTCAGCCATAGTCAAACATTTATAAATATAGCAAAAATAAAACTTTAGTAATTGAGCAATTTCAATTCAGTATTCATCTGTTTAGAAATGATTGCTTGCAGTGAGTCAACAACCAAATCTAATAAGTAAATGAAATTGGGAGACATTAATGAACACAAAGGAAGTGTTAGCTGTAGAGGAAATAGTGGAAACTATGATTTGCCACAGTATTCATTTCAGCCAGGTAAATAACTGCTTATTATACTCTCCCTAAGGGATCAATTAAAAGTGAGTCTCAGGTGATGAAATGCATTTTCAGCAATGGAGACAGACTCATTTTACTATCGCTCCTATTTTGTTTGCACATATTTACCATTCATTAGCATAATATTTTTCAGCATGATATACATTAAGTAACATATGTAAAACCAAATGCAGAAAAACACACATACCAATTACATGCACATATACACAAATGCACAAACACCACCACATATGTATACTTTATAACCTTGTATAGCAGACCTACTGGTGAATTTTCACCTTGGATCTGTTGCTGACATGATGTACAGCTTTAGGCAAAGAATTTTAATGCATGACTTTTAGAAGATTTTGGAAGCAGTTAAGATATTTTGCCTGAGATCAATGCTACAGATTCAGTTATTCAACTACATTTGCATATTGAGATTTATGCTTGAAATAGATGAAAATTGATTTGGGTTTTCCTAGTGCACAGTTAATGGCACTTGGCTACCTGGGAGAATAGTCTGGACCATCTTTCCTTCTGTGGATTCGATAACAGACTCCGCCCCGTTGGACTAGTTTTATTCCTCCCAGTCTTCTGCCTTTACGTTTTGAAGCTAATGCTCATTTCTGTTCAACCACTATTTTTTATAGCCTACTGCAACTCAGAAGTCCCCTCTACTTCCTGATTAAAATGTTGATTTTCACCTCCCTCCTGTATCCTTGTCAGTGACTTTTGCACTCACATAGAAAATTTGTTAAACCTCCCTAAATTTTTATACAGATTTGACTTTGTTGCCAGAGTCCATTAGATTAGGCCATTTTACTGTCTAATCCTCCAGTATCGTTTTTTGTATTTGGCATCTGCCCTACTTTTCATACCCAGCAAATATGCCTCACAGTCCCTCTGGAGCATTCTGCCTCTCAAAATTGTACCCTTTTTTTTGATTGTGACCTTTTTGGTCACGTAAGATTTTCCTCTCAACCTTAGTGTTCCATAAATAGTTGCCTTAATAACACTGTAAACAGTGCATGAGACTGATTCCTTCCTCTAACCTTTTCTAGATTGAAAGTTCCTCTTATGTCAAAGACCGTGTCTTAGTCATCTGTATGTTTGCCTTAGAAGCCAATATGGTGCTTTGGTCTTGATAGGTACTCAATAAACTTGTGAAGTTCAACTGAATTAAGAGATGTGGAAAATTATGGAAGGAACTTCTATTTCCAATGATAAATGCATATATTTATCACCTGTCCTCCCCACATACCAGTGAAGTGACAAAATGATACTTGTTAAAGAATTAATATATGGCAACTCTGGAAAATAAGGAAGAATTCCTCTAGCACATTAAAAACCTGAGGATATTTCTTTTTTTAGTTTTAATTCGGTGCAGTTAACATACAGTGTTACATCAGTGTCAGGTGTACAAAATAGTGTGATTCAACAATTCCATACGTTACTCAGGGCTCATCAAGGTAAGTGCACTCTTAATCCCCTTCACCTATTTCCGCATCGCCTGCCCCCCTCCCCTCTGCTTAAGAATCTGGTTTTTGGTTTATCTCTTTTTCCCTTTGTTTGTTTTGTTTCTTAAATTCCACATATGAGTGAAATCATATGGTATTTGTCTTTCTCCGAGGGGCTCGTATCGCATAGCGTTATGCTCTTTAGCCCCATCCGTGTTGTTGCGAAGGGCAAGATTTCATTCTTTTTTTATAGCCAAATAATATTTCATTGTATACATATACCTCATCTCTTTTATCCATTCATTTATTGATGGACACTGAGGCTGCTTCTATAGGTTGACTATTGTAAAAAATGCTGCAATAAACATGGGGTGTGCCAAAAATAGCAAAACACTTAGGAATAAACTTAAACCAAAGAGATGAAAGACTTGTACTCTGAAAACTATAGGCCACTGATGAAAAAAATTGAAGATGACACAAACAAATGAAAAGATAGTCCAGGCCTATGGACTGGAAAAACAAATATTGTTAAAACGTCCATATTCCCTAAAGCAATCTATAGATTTAATGCAATCCCTATCAAAATACCAACAGCGTTTTTCACCGAACTAGAACGAACTATCCTAAAATTTGTTTGGAACCACAAAATACCTCAAATAGTCAAAGTCATCTTGGAAAAGGGACATTTCTATTTAAAAAAACAGTTTTAAAATGATGTTGGAGACGTATCCAAAAAAACCACAAACCAATAGCAGGTATAGAAAAAAGTTGGTACCCATCTATATGTCCTTCCTCTTACTGAGCCTTGGAGAAACTCTAAGCTCAGAACCAGCAAGTACAAATTGTAGTGGTGGCCCCTAGAGCAACCAAAAAAACAAAGAGCAAAAATATATAAAAAATGTAAAATATTGGGGCGCCTGGGTGGCTCGGTTGGTTAAGCGTCCGACTTCGGCTCAGGTGATGATCTCACGGTCTGTGAGTTCGAGCCCTGCGTCAGGCTCTGTGCTGACAGCTCAGAGCCTGGAGCCTGTTTCAGATTCTGTGTCTCCCTCTCTCTCTGCCCCTCCCCTGTTCACGCTCTGTGTCTCTCTCTGTCTCAAAAATAAATAAACGTTAAAAATTTTTTTTTTTTAAATAAAAAAAAAATGTAAAATATTAAGCACCTGGTTGACTCAGTTGATTGAGCGTCCAACTCTTGATTTCAGTTCAGGTCATGATCACAACGTCATGGGATCAAGCCCTGTGTCAGGCTCTGGGCCACTCATGCTTGTTCTTTCTCTCTCTCTCTTAAAAAAAAAATATATATATATAGATAGATAGATAGATAGATAGATATATGGGGTGTCTGGGTGGCTCAGTCGGTTAAGCGTCTGACTTCGGCTCAGGTCATGATCTCACAGTTCATGGGTTCGAGCCCCGCATTGGGCTCTGTGCTGACAGCTCAGAGTCTGGAGCCTGCTTCAGATTCTGTGTCTCCCTCTCTCTCTACCCCTCCCCAGCTCTCTCTCTCTCTCTCTCAAAAATAAATAAACATTAAAAAAAATATGTAGGGGCGCCTGGTGGCGCAGTCGGTTAAGCGTCTGACTTCAGCCAGGTCACGATCTCGCGGTCCGGGAGTTCGAGCCCCGCGTCGGGCTCTGGGCTGATGGCTCGGAGCCTGGAGCCTGTTTCCGATTCTGTGTCTCCCTCTCTCTCTGCCCCTCCCCCATTCATGCTCTGTCTCTCTCTGTCCCAAAAATAAAATAAACGTTGAAAAAAAAAATTAAAAAAATATGTAATACATATGTAATTTTAATATATAAAAGAAGCTTGACAATATTTTTTTATTTAAATTAAAACCATAAGGCTTTATTCTGGATTTGAATGGAAAGAACTTTCCATCTTTAATAAATAGGTTTTTTTTTTTCTTGCCTTTTTTTTAAACAATCTGTATGTATTTGGCAGATGCAGTTTCGTAACTTTCCCTTGGTCCTGCTTTGAACGTGGACATGATGTCTGGGCTATAGGAACAATTTTGATACATGAGGAAACAAGCATGAGTATAAAGGAATACAACTGTCAGTGAAGGAGAAATTTCAGAGGACTGGGTTGCTGATGACATTGTTTGCCTCTGCGTGGCTGGTTGTGCCACACCTCCCTTAAGACTACTGGTTAGGTGAGAAAATTTAATCCTCATTTGTTCAATGAGTTTTTTTCTGGTTAACTGCTGAGTGTATTACTAGTTAGTTTCATTGTGTGTTTTTTTGAGATAAAAATATAACATGTTCCAGTTCTTCTGTTTTGTTTTGAGAGAGAGCGTGCACACAGGGGAGGGAGGGGGCAGAAGGAGAGGGAGAGAGGGAGTCTCAAGCAGGCTCCACACCCAGCACAGATTCCCCCCCAAGGAGTTCTATTTCATGACGCATGGTGACATCATGACCTGAGCCTAAATCCAGAGTCAGACGATTAACCAACTGAACCCCTCAGGTGCCCCCTAGTTCCTCTGTTTTTAAAGTCTAATTGGACATACATGATGAATGTAAATTGTAAACATGCCTACAGAAATACACAAAAATATATATCATGAAATAATATGGAATAAACTAGACCTAACCTACAGACCTAAGATGCGCTGATAATTTTCATGTCAATTTACTATGAACTTTTTATGAGTCAAAATCTTAAAATTAACATTTCTTTAATAACAAGATTTTGTCAGATTCCTGTCAAGCCCATTCAGCTGAAATCATGCTACTGAGCGTTCCACTGGGTGACTAAAATATTCCCAAATTTAAAAGAATGTCCGTTTTTTTCATCTAGTTAGCCCTAAGAGGAGATTCTGTTATATTAAGGTCCTGGACTTTCCAAATTTACAGACTGCCTGAGTAAATCGGCACTGTTGTAATTCAAAACACAGAATGTTTTGTGACTCAGGATCTGCTTCTTTGTTTCTGGCAAATGCAGGCAGGATCAAAAGAGCTGTCAATTCTCTTAGATGTGTAATTTTATAAGGGGCTAATTTTTTCACACTGCCTAATGAGATTTTGCTAGCAAATAAGTGCCTAAAACATATGGGGATAATATTCATTAGATCCAAGGGAACTATTATCTTTAAAACTGTCAGAATTGAAATTTTAAAGGGATAAGACTGATTTTTTCCAAATTAATTGCTTTTGTCTACTGTTCAACACATATGTTAGAGCTAAAGAGAGAAATTGTGCTAACATCTCTGACAATTCATTAAACACCATCGGGTTTACACTTTTTTAGAAAACTGAAATCTATCCAGACCACCTGACTTTATGATTGGCAATGCTTTATATTAGAAAAATATAATACACCCCTAAACTCCGATCTTTCTTTGGGTCTATGCTAGACTTACAAGTATTATTTTTAGAGTTTAATGTATTTTTATGTATGTACTATCTCCCCAAATTGATTGTAGACCCCCATAACAGAGATTATATGTTAATTTTAAAGTAAGAACATGTAATTGCTCTGCCATACTCAGAAAAAGAGTTCAATGTGTATGTCTGTGGTTGATGCTGATAATTATGATCATTTAATGATAATTAGGGTAAGAATAATTTGCCTGCATTCAGAGTATTTATGAATTGCACACACCTACCTTTTGGTTGGCAATTTACTTCAATCAATATATTCTGTCATCTCAGAATGGGAAAGTCAGGTAGAAATTGGCTTGTGCCTAAGTAAGTAAATTAACACTCGCATACCCTCACACAAGCAGGCCTAAATGAGAAGTAGACTGATTGGAAAGAGCATCGGTGTTGGTGTCTTAGCAATTATCACAAGAGAGTCTGGCAGAAAGACATCATCAAGAAGGAACCACTTCCCTAAATGCAAGTAAAGTCTACAATAACTCTTTTTTCCCAAAGACCAGGATGTGGACAGCACGCATTCAGATAAGCAAGCCTTTTTGGCCCTGAATCACAAGGCATAATTCACAGCCTTCAACACGCTAACAATGAAGATCTTGTCAGATCCTTTGAGACACCCAACTGGGTCCCTTTCTCAAGTTATTTTTATAATCCTGTGTCCCCATCCAACTGTTCCTAAAGGCATACAGTTTTCTCTGCTATCCAAAAGTGGAGTTTCCTATGGAAACTTTGGTAAGTCAAAATAGGGTGAAGTGAAGAAGCAATTACCATTAATTTATGTGGAAACATTTTTGAGCATTTTTAAGCATTCTTAGACCCAGAAAATAACCTCTGTTAGGCCTTTTCTAATACCTTAGATCACATTTTGTTAGAGGGTGCACACACACACACACACACACACAAATGGATATAAAGCACAGATGCTCACAGACACAGTTCAAAACTATGAGGCTTGAATGAAATGCTGAGTGTAGCTCCTAGGAAGGGGCTTGTTGGGACCACTCTCGTTGCTTGGGGTGAACTGCCTTGCAAAACAAACCCTGAATGCCTATTTTCACCTTTCACCTTTTCGAAAAAAACAGAAATCCTCTAGGCATTTCTTTCTGTTAGCAAAAACAGATACTAATGTAGGCCTCTCACGAAAGCAAAGTGGAATAATGTGAACTTTCGAAAGGTGAGGGATATCTACGTAGCAATTCTGGTATGTGTGTCTGGCTTACCTGTAGCGAAAAGAGAACCATAAACAATACTGGACACTTAATTTAGAAACGTAAAGATATCTTACCCTTGGAATCTTCATTCTCATCATTCCTATCATCTATGTAAATAAGACTTTCCAGTCGTCACTGGGTTTAATGTGAGATAAATCCCAAGAGTCCCTGGGATGTAACTCAGCAGGTCTAAAATTTAGTCTCATCTGTCAGGGTTGGATGTATGTTTGCATCTCCTGGTTCCTCTATTTACTAAGTGCTCTTAGACAGATGACGTCACCTTTGAGTCCGGATCCTCATTAGTTAAAGAGAGTTAAAACGGCAATATAATTAAATGAGATAGTGTACACAGCCTTAGGACAATAGCTTGCATTCTTTTGCCTCTCAAGGCATGGAGGACGAGAACTTAGTTGTTTTCCCACATTTACTGAAAATGATGAAAAATGGGATCATACTTCCTGTCAGAGTTATAGATCAGATTTGGTCTTAAAATCAACACAGTGTCAAAAGTTGGGGCACCTGGGTGGCTCAGTTGGTTGAGTGTCTGACTCTTGATTTTGGCTCAAGTCACAATCCCAGGATCATGAAATAGAGCCCTGAATCCAGCTCCTCGCTGCGCATGGAGTCTGCTTGGGATTCTTTCTTTCCCTTTGTCTCTATACCTCCCCTGCTCATGCCCCTGCTCTCTCTCTCTCTCTCTCTCTCTCTCTCTAAGAAAAAAAAAAGTTGTAGAGTTAAAATCCAAATAAATTTCAGCAAAAGCACAACAATATTGTCACAATTCTTTTCTTCTCTATCACACTGGTCATGAGTCTACCCTTTGGTTAATGTCTTGTCTTGCCTATAACCTCTAGAATCAAAAATGCGAAGGAATTTTTGTGATTATCCATCCATTTAAGGACAGATTGTTATTTCCTTTATCTATACTGAACTGAATATGCAAAATCTTATAGTTTGTAGTAGGCAAGACTTCTTAAAAATTTCAAAAATGAGATCTTTCAAGACTTAAAATGCATTCTCTCACTAGGACTGTTTCTGCTTTAATTATAAATGTGGCTGTTAAATATAAATATTGTAATCAAGTATTTATAGTTACCTATTATATTCTATTAAGAATATGAAAGTTTGACTTTTCTTATTTGAGCATGGGCACATACATCTGAGTATGTGATTGTGCCTTGCACCTGTAAGTAACAAATGGGGAAATTCACTTAACCTATACCATGTAAAATCAATGATCACTTCCTAACAAACTCAGAACTGAGTAATCAACCTCAATATTGGGTAAGCTACAATTTATTTGCTTTCTTTAATGGAAGGTGAGAAATTCATTCTTATTTCAATGTTTTTTTTGACAGATAAACATGAATTTGGTTTACAGATTCACATTGCATCTATTCTTTTAACATCATTCAAATGTATAGAGAGGGAAATAAAGCCAACATTGATGGCATTGTTGGCCAAACTGATGTCAAGAAAATCAAATAAGAATATTTGAAAAATTGAGGACCTAGTAGAGAATAGTGAATTTTAAAAATCTCCTGGAAACATTAAGCAGTAAAAGAGCACAGTAGCTAGAAGCAAGGGCACAGAGGGGGAAATATCACTTTAATCCCTTGCTAATTCTCACAGATCTGAGTTCTCTGTGGAAACTGAGATATGAAGCTCACTAGCCTTAGGCGTCTAAAAAGCATCAAAAGTGAAAAAGATCACACCAAGTTTCGGCAAGGCTTGATCTTTATGCTAAAAAAAAAAGTGGGGAGGGGGGTAAAGCCTAATCTTTTGCTAGCTCAGTACAAGATGAGAGATTTCCAGACAAATCTCCAATGTTAAGAAAATGCTTTCAAAAACAAAAATAGCATCTTTGAAAACATGAAACTAAACGTAACGAAATAAAATTATTCAGGATATCAAGGAACACATGAAACTACACTACTAAAAGAGTTATATCTTCAATGTGAACATATAACAGCAACTGGAAAAAAACAAATTTAACAACTATATTGGAAGATTTCGGTGATGAAAAAATACCCTGCTGAATAAAATATAAATATGTATAATATTTTATCAGTTAAAGTTTTTTTTTAATTTTTTTTTCAACGTTTATTTATTTTTGGGACAGAGAGAGACAGAGCATGAACGGGGGAGGGGCAGAGAGAGAGGGAGGCACAGAATCGGAAACAGGCTCCAGGCTCTGAGCCATCAGCCCAGAGCCTGATGTAAAGTTTTATTTAAAAGGGCTTTTATGAAGTTGAATTGTTCAAACCAAGATATTTAAGAAAGATTAAATCAAGGAATGAAATAAATTTTGATCACTGAAAAATATATGATAATTAAGTAAAATCAAAGTTACACTTAATGGTAGCTAACTTATAGTTCTTAACCATAATTGACTGTTTATTACATTTATTTCATTCACCACATTAAAATTCTGAGTTGGGATGGATACAGAAGGTTAAGATACCAAATGACAAAATCTCTATGAAAGCTAATTCATCAGTGACTGTCTTTGATCTGAAGGATAGCAATGTCATTTAGAAGATAAAGATGCATCATGGAGAGAGGTCCACCATGAGTTTTTGTTTCCATTTTTGTTTTAAATTCTTACTCCTATCATGTTAAAGAATGAATAGTCTTTGGAGAACTGATACTCACAACTGCCTATAGCTTTAAAATTGAGTGCCACCTTAGATTTTTGTGGCAGTAATTCTCAAATTGGATGCATCTAGGAATCACCTGTCTTCTTGATAAAAGTTAAATGTTCAGGTCATATCCTGGAGACATTGATTCAGTGGATGAGCTGGAGGCCTGGAAACTGTAATTTAAATAAGTTCTCTAGGAGGTTGGGATACACTTGCATATTGGCTCTCAATTTAAGAAACAGTATTCTAGAGACTTAAGTAAAAACCCAATCACCTTATTTTCTCTCCCTCGTGATAGAGAATCCTCAGACCCTTTTGAAATATGGAGAAAAGACTACTATTGCACTGGTAACTTCAGGAAAGTCATGGCAGGGAGGCCAGATGTCCGCCAAAATCTATTCTCCCCTGTATTCATACAAACTATAGCTGTGACATGATTATCCAGTCAGCCACATTTTCAGACAGATGAATCACGTGATAAGCTCTCACCTATAGAACAAGAATGGAAGTGATATGTCCTCTTTCTGCTAAGTGAATTTAAAAATAGTGTCATACTTCTATACTCCTGCCCTTCTTCTTGAGAATAGAATGGTGATGATCAGAGAGAACTTAAAAGTTACGTTTTAAAGTTGAAAGAGCTACCATCAGCCTATCCCCAAAATGACTGCCCACTGTTGTAGATCACCATCCCTGGACTGTTGAGCAAGAAAGAAATCAAGTCTTATGTTTTAAAACCTCTAAAATGTTTTTGAATTACTTATTAGCTATACTATTATACAAAATATAAAGGAAAATGCTAGTATTATAATACTTTCATGGTAATTAATCTTATCGAACTCGTAATATGGGCCAAGCACTAAGTTATTGCTTTAAACATCATTTTCATTTCATTATCTAAACAAGCTCATGTTATGACATGTATTTTCCTCATTTTACCATAAGGCTACTGAAGGCAGAAAGAGGACACATAACTGGCTTCTGCTTACTCAGATAGGATTCTAAGCCAGATGTGTCCATTGAGATTTGTGCTCTAACCACTATAAATTCAGGAAAAAAAAATATTTGCATCCATTTCCATGGAAAATTTATGATTTGTTGTGTCTATAGACACATATTTAAACTGACCATCTGAGGGGTGGCTGGGTAGCTCAGTCGATTAGGCATCTGACTCTTGATTTCAGTTTGGGTCATGCTCTCACATTTCATGAGATCGGCTCCTACATTGTGCTCTGTGCTGACAGCACAGAGCCTGCTTGGAATTCTCTCTCTCCATCTCTGTCTGCTCCTCTCCACTTGCTCCTGCTCTCTCTCTCTCTCTCAAAATAAATAAATATTTAAAGGGAAAAAATAAACTGCTAATCTGAAAAAGACTGTCTCTTTCACAGATAGAGAAGAGACTTTAATATTTCATTGACAGAGAAGAGACTTTAACAGCAAACATCCTGAAGGAGGGATCTGAAATAAGTTCTCCCCAAAAGGATAGGTGGTTCTTACTTCCACAGCACATATCCTAAAAATGGAATGATACAGAGAAGATTCGCACAACCCAAGAGGATTGATCAACAGTGCATTGAATTGAGGACAGGGTAGGCGTGAGACTTCCTAGAAACATACCAAATGGATCGTCCGGGGTTTGCAACAAACTACAGCTAAGAAAATTAGTGTTTCCTGTTCAGCGAGAGGATATAAGCTGGGATCTGATCTCTGGGGAAAATAGCAGACTTAAAAAAATATTTATTTCCTCTGTTTTCTTAATTATGTTCTTTTCATGATTGCATTTGTACTTGGCTGTATTTTGTTTTTAGGAATAAATGTTGAAATAATGACAAGGAAATAATTATCCACTCTTGGTCAGGCAAGGCTATAAAACATGAGAAATCCAGTGGCCAAGCCCATTGTTCCAGGCGGAGTCCTACAGTGAAAACTCTGAAAAGCCTGTTGGAGTTAGAAACCCTTATGCTATAAATCACAAGAATTCAGGGTAGCAAAATCTGCTATTTCTTCCTCATAGGATCAACTCTCTTAAAGTCCTTTATGAACTTGAAATTCTGGGGTCCTGGGTATACACTGAGCAATTTCCTTCACTCTTTGTTTCAGGCAATATAGACAACAAACCAGACCCCCCCCCCAAAAAAGGTTCTGTATTTTGACAGGACAATAAGTGGATGTCCCTTCAAACAGAATCCTTAGAAATAATTATTCATCATGATTTTACAAAGGCAGTTGAATAGTCTGGAATAAAGTGGAGGGGGAAATGTTGAGGCCATGCTTCATGGCATATCATCTAATGTAGAAAAAAGGTTCTGTATTTCAGAGGAATCTTTCCTCAGAAGGCATTTTCTGGGGCATTTGGGACATAGGTGAGGATTCTTTTGACTATCACAGTCTGAAGGGAATTACTGAAATTGATTGAAGGAGCCATGAATAGTAATTTGCAATGTATGGGATAGATTGTCACCCAATGAGCACGTACTCCTTGTCCTACTGAGTTTTAAATGTCTTTACGGGTAAAAAAAAAAATGTATTTGTGACTTTCTGAAGTTGTTTTTGCAAGATTTTGAAAGGCACTAAATTCTTTAATCATATAACTGGTGAGTTAGGGAAAACTTTAACACTCTTCTTCTATTTAGAACATTACCAAGAGTTGTTTAACATCCCAAAAAATTACCTACCAATGGTGGTGTTCAATTCACCATTTAAACATATCTATAATTTGTGACCATTGTATTCATGGTGACATAACCTTTATGTACACGAGGTAATTATATACACATGAGTGTGTATGAGTGTGGGTGTTTAGTTAGGCCTCATTTCATAACGTCAAATGAAGGAAAAATGTTGACAATATTCAGTTGAGTATTTAAAGTTGGGTTTTGTAGCTTTGCCCACAAGTCCAAGGTTACCAATTACTTACTCTGCTGATACTTTTTCTCTGCTGACACTTTTTTCTTTTTCCAATTAAACTATGGGATGGCTAATATTAAGTGTACATTTTACAAAGAAACACACCATTGTATTTGACAAAATTATACTTCCAGTATTTAAAGTAATGTCTGAGAACTGTAATATTGTCCCTGCTATGCTTATAAATATTCTAATCAAAATGATAAAACACTCATTTCTTAAAGAATAGCAAAATGATAGCAAAGCATCAAAAGCTAAAAAACATTAGAGAAAAATAAATTTATCAGTGGCAGCAGGTCATTAGTTCAAGAAAGGAGAAAAATCTAACTCAAATTACTTTCTTCTATTGAATTAAGCAGTGAACTTGATTGAAGAAAAATCAATGAGATGGTGAAAGTTAAAAAAAGATCCATTTATGTAATGAACAGCGGATAAGCATCTTTTCTTTAGAAGTGAATGAAAGCAGCCTGCATAAAAATAAAGTCCTGCTGCTTAGAGATGTATGGTTTATCACTAATTAAAAAGTCATAGAGGAAATGTGATTTTCAGAATTACTAACGTGGCGGCCAGGGAAACGTGCTGCTCAGATCTGCTGCAGGGGGCACCGGTCACCTACAGCCTCAGCAGAATCCATTAGCCTCTGGATTTACCCTTGTGTTCACACTGAGGCTGTGTTTCTGGCTGCAGTCCCATCGCCAAGTACTGCGCGGGTAGCGGTCCAAATCCATTCCAACAGGGCACTGGGCTTTTTCGATGCGTGACCTTATCTTGAGAATCTCGCACCTGCTCTTTCAAATTTCTCTTAAAGCTGTTCTCTAGTCCAAGTTTCTTCTTCCCCCTTCACAGGTGTCAGACCTCTGTGCTCCACTCTGAAGATATTCCCTGCCTCCTTCTGTTTCTGCCCATTTGTTTGTCACAGGCATTTCCCCCAGTAAATGTTTGAATGTCTAATCTTACTTTGGTGTTCACTTCTTGGAGAACTGGAATTGTCACACCAACAAGAAGCATAAAGAAAATGACAAATTTCATAACCTTTATGTACTAAGGTTTGCGTGAAAAATTTCCTGCCTCCAATATCATTGCGGATGAAGCAGACGGAGCTGCAGGTATGGTTAGTCAACAAGATGGGTTCAACATCTCATTTTAAAAATGGAGTGAAGTTCATTAGCATTTGCTTCACTATTCGTCAATCACACCTAGTCACCAAGAATTTTAAAGAGTTTACAAACTGAAGAACATTGCTATCAGCGATATTCATATAATTAATGTACTCCATTGAATGATAAATTTCATAAACTGTGAAAAGATAATAAAGAAAAGAACAATTGATCCTAAAATTATCCTAAAAAGATTTTGCTCGCTAATTGATTCCGTTGTAGAATTGTTTTAGTTAATCAAATAAAAATTGAATACCAATGTTTAAATATTATGAGATGATGTGACATATTTTAATATGTATGTGAAAAGATAAATGAGGTCCTTCTTATGAAGCAAAATATAAAGAGTATTAGTAAATTTAGAAACAATCATATACGATTTTAAAACTCCTTGCTTGCCAAGAACTTTCAGTTTCTATCTTTGCAGCAGTTAAATAAGGATAAGATCAAGCATACAAAAATGGAACTATACTGCTCTCATTTGTGTTCTATTTAAAAAGTTATGTTTAAATTTAAAAATCTGTGTGAACATGCAATACTAGATTGGATGATTAATCTGTTTGAAATGAAGGTGAAACATGTTAGCCAATAATTCAGGAAGAATTAATTAAAAATGATTTTGAAAGCCAAAGCAAGATCTAATATATCTAATTATGATAAGTTTTAAACACAATTAAAACTTACATAACTCACTCCTTGAAGAGAACTAAATTTATTATGAGAGCATTTCCAACTACATATTTCAATTAAAGTGGGCATCTGCATGCATTATATAGATACCAGAATGCAACCAAACCGATCACAAATGTATAAGAAACTTAAGAGTGTTTTGTTTATTTAACAGTAGAAGAACAAATTCTGTTTATTTAGCAGAGGTGCATGAAATGCATTGATCTAAAGGTGATTTAAACCATGTGTTATAGTCACTTACTACTATTTGAGAAAATTACACATTAACATTATTTGTTTGTTAGAGGTATTTTGGTTGTTTTCAATCCTGTACTGACATAGTCCCAGAGGGTCTAATCTATGTCTCTAAAGTTTTTGCAGTATTCTTTTTTTTTGTTTTTGTTTTGGTTGTTTTAATTTCCTACTTTTCTTCTCGTTCTCTAAGATCTTTTTAAATAATGGAAACTGAATGTTTGTCTCAACAGAGGGTGGGCTTTGGGGACAAAGCCCTCCTTTGAGTAAGAGATCCCCCTATAGCTTAGCTGGTCACGTGGTCACATTCTCACTCAGATGGGTCATGTGGCTAAGTCTGAGTCAATGGTGTGAAGAGGAGAGAGTGCCTGCAATTCTGAATTATCTCCTTAATAATGGAGCCCCGTATCCTGGATGTTCCTTCCCCACTTGCTGGTGGCTGGGAAATAATGATGCTGCTGCCACCTTGAAAGCCACTTTTCGCATTGGTCAAGCCATCCGCTCTGTCCTGGATGTATCCTTCAAGATGTCCTTCGAGACTGTACCACAAGTAAACTATATTGTACATAAGCCACCAAATTGGAAAATTTCTGTTAGCCAATTTCTTAATAATACATATTTTAAGATATGGTTTCTTTTCTGTGACACTTGTTACCACCCCATTCTATGTCATTCCACAGAATTATTTTGACGTTAACTTATGTCTAAAGGCAGCTTATTTGAGAGAATGTTTTTTCCTCATTGTGTCCACCTTCACAGACTGTCATTTGTCTTGGCATATATTGTTCCTATGCCCACTACTGTCATTTCCTTATTTCTCTCATCAAATACAAAAACAAAAGAAAACCAAAACCCGGCCAATTTTTACTCATCCTCATAGCAATTTTTATTCAGGATTTTTCTTTACTGTTTATATAGATAGCTTTTGATTTTTTTACTTTCTTTAAACCAGTATTTATTCATTATAAGGGAGTTCCAGCATCAAGATGTTTCATTATGTCTTCTTGTTTAATAAGGTGCAAGTAACTGACCTTGAAATGCAGTATTTTGTTATCGATTACTCTTTTATTTGCCTTTATGTTGCAGTGAGGAAATATATGTAACTTGGAGGGAATTTTGTATCTAGTTAGGTTATGCTATCTACCAACTTTATCTCAGGATAGTCAATGGGGTATGTCTTATAAAACTAGTATCTTATAACAATATGTGCTATGAAAAGCAACTTGGTATCATTGCTCTGGCATGTGTCTCTTGGCCCAGATGACTTATGGAAGACTACCTTACAAATATATGTATTACTTCTCCTGAAAGGAAATCTGGCAAATACAATCCACCTAGGCCAGCAGATTGGTGCCTGATGGGTTGAGACTCATCACCGGGCTTCATCTAGGTCTTTAATTATTCACCTCTGACGTATCTACAACAATAAGACATGTTTCCAGGAATGTGCATTGTGGGAGAAGCTAGATTTCACTTAAGATGAAGTGATGGAAGCTTATGAAATGACAGTGTGGATGATGTTCAGGAATCTGTTCTGGAAGAACAGAGATACCACAAGAGCACGGGAACCTAGCTCCTGGGGTAGAATAGATACATTTAGAATGGAATTTGGAGTCTCATATATAGTTCTAAAGATCAAAAACTGGAAAACAAAGGAATGGGAAAAAATTCAGCTCAAGAATAGGACCACAGGAGAGATTCCCATGTATCCATTAACATAGTTATGCTGTATCTCTTTCACAGGTTGGAGCAAGTATTAGAGAGAGAATGTGAAGAAAAATGATTCATGATTCTCATTAGTCTTGAAGTATAGTGGTTAGAAATATGAACTGGATTGATTGACATTGAGATGGTGAATATCTACTACTTACTGAAAGATTATTGTATAATGTGCAATAGACGAGCCAGTTTCTATATTTTCTCATTGTCAATATTCATTGATTTATATACTTTAAATTATACATTTTATTGTGTAAATTATACTTCAATATCCCTGATTACAAAAGCAAAGAAACGCCCTGCATGTATACTAATTTAGATGAAACTCTATTACCAGAATCAACTAGAGTATATTTAGTTTTCAATTTGATTAATTTTTATGCTGGGAAAAACACATGAGTGCATTTATTTGGGGAAGGAATTACAATATCTACGAGCCTTGATCTGATTGCAAATGATGGTGAAAACAAGAAATTATGCTGCATAATTTGGAAGAAGGACAAATACTAAAAGGGTATGATATAAGTGAGTATGTATACTTTTCAATTTGTCTGAAGCTGTCCCTGAACAGACCATTTTGAATCAAGAACACTAATTTTGATTCTATTCCCTCTAGACTTTATTTGCATACGTTTATCTTACACTGCATTTAAGAAAATCAGACTAATTGCTATAAACAAACATACATGAGAAGCAATATTTGGACAGTGATGATCATCTTAAAATGTGACTGCATAAGGTGATTGGAATTTCATTAAAATTAAAAGCTAAAGTACCTGAGGAAGAAAACTTATATATGAATAAACTTGATTCTTTAATATTACATTAACTGAGCATGTTATTATTATAGTAGGAAAGGAATATAATTCTGCCA